>NC_133792.1:441065-456642 GCF_003597395.2 Chelonoidis abingdonii
TGAGCTTGGCTGTTCTCAGTGGTGGCAGATGACAGAACAAGGAGCAATGGTCTCAAGTTGCAGTGGGGGAGGTTTAGGTTGGATATTAGGAAACACTGTTTCACTAGGAGGGTGGTGAAGCACTGGAATGGGTTACCTAGAGAGGTGGTGGAATCTCCTTCCTTAGAGGTTTTTAAGACCAGGCTTGACAAAGCCCTGGCTGGGATGATTTAGTTGGGAACTGGTCCTGCTCTGAGCAGGGGATTGGACTAGACGACCTTCTGAGGTCTCTTCCAACTCTAATATTTTATGATTCTATGCAGTCCCTCCCCAGTGCCAAAGCCTCTGCTGAACTCGGGTGGCAAATGCCCAAACTGCCTCCCACCCTAAAAGTCTCCATCTCCGCTGCACGGATAAGGGGTATACACACCATGAGCGGGAGCCACACGCACTTCTACTTCCTCTGCAACCACTTCAGTCCTTAGGCAGCGCAAGTACAGCATGCTGCAGCATACAAGACACTGGAGGGCAAAGTAAATCAAGTCCTCCTGCAATGGAGCTTATATCGAACTATCGTCACACAAGGGATATTGCCCTGGCTGGCCTGTTCACCTTACATTCAATCTACTTGCCTCCTAGGGCACTGTGGGATTCAGCACTGCCATCCCTCAAAGCCTTGTCACAGGAGTTAGGCCCAGCTTGCCACAGAACGGACGGGGCGTGGGCCACATGAAATACTCTACAACCGTGTTTCTCAAACTGGAGTCCACAAGGGCATACAGGAGGTACTGGGAGGAAGGGGGAGGTGTGAGGACAGGGCGTGCTTCGGGGAGGGGGTGGAAGGAGATGTGGAAGAGGGGCACTGTTGGAGAGGGGGTGAGACCCAGGGCTGAGTGGGGAATTTGGGAATCTCTGAAAATTTTTAAATCAAAACGGGGGTCCTCGGGTTGCTAAAATTTGAGAACCATTGCTCTACAGAAATGCCAGTGGGTTAGGAAGGAGCTGCAGTTTGCAAAACAGCATGTCTTTGGTTTAGTTCCTTACACATTGAGGCGACTGCCCAGAGTACTCTGTATTTCGGTAGGGCCTCTCATCTGAGGCCAGCCCTTTTCTAAGCAGAAAGCACATTATTAATCCCCATTTGCAGAGGGGGATGTTGAAGCACATGGAGGGGAAATGACTGACCCAAGCTCACCCAGGAAGGTTACCGGCAGAGCCAGGAATAGAACTTGAGTCTCCTGAGTGCCAGCCTCCTCTCCCAGTCACTAGTTCCCACTGACAGTCAACAGAGGCTCTTTAAAATAAGAGATTACTAGCAGAGCCTAGAGCCAGGTATGATCTAACACAGTTGCACAGTTTAGCTACATACCTGCAACACCCCATCTATTCCAACCCTCCATGTCTGGTGAGCTGTGCAAAGTGCACGGTGGCTTTGTGATGTACACAACTGGGCACCAAGCAGGGCCATCCCTAGCTATTTTGGTGCCCTATGTGGGGGGCTGTATGGGGCCACGGGTCCCTGTGTAGGTGGGGGGGGGGCTGGCAACAGGCCTCTGTGGGGAGAAGGAGTGATGGGACCTGGCCACTTCCTGCAGGAAGTGGAGTGACCCAGGCCCAGCCTGCTCCACTCCCCTGGCTCCCAGGCTCGGGGGGCAGGGGGGAACCAACCCCCAGCACTCACCAGTAGCGCAGCTGAGAGCAGGGGAGTGGAGCAAGCTGGGGCCGAGTCGCTCTACTTACCAGTGAGGGTAGGCCCAACTGCTTCTGGAGTCCTCAGGGGAGTGCGGGGTGGAGCAGGGGTGGGAAGAGGTAAGGTTGGGGCAGAGCAGGGGCTTTGGGGAAGGGGTGGAGTGGGGGGTTGAGCAGGGGCAGGAAGAGGTGAGGGCTTTGGGGAAGAGGCAGAGCAGGGGCTGGAAAAGTATGCAGCTGCGCAGAGCTCCAGGAACTTGGTGCCCCAAATTTCCTGATGCCCTACGCAGCTGCATACTTTGTGTATGGGTAAGGACAATCCTGGGACTAGGAGGAGGCCAAACACCTGCACTAGCACTTAAACTTTAGTTTATGGAGGTGGCAGGGGGTGGGTAGGCAAGCAGAATTAACCTGCTTTCCTAAAACTGAGTGCGCAGATGAACTGAGCGATCCAGATCCAGATCCAGTAATGGGATTGTGTAAGCCAGGGGGCCGGTTTAGTCTCCATGGAGTAAACTGCTGCCACGATACCCCTGCAGCAATCACTTCGGTTTAATGTTTTCTATATCTGCTGTTACTCCCTGTGACCTTAGCGGTTAGTTACTATTCAGGCTCCTAAAGGTTGTTTCTGCTAGGGGGAGAAACAGATCATTGAATCAGGCATTTCTTGATGCAATCATATTTATTTACAAAGAATGTACAAAGGTTGTTTCTCTGAACACAGCAGGAATCATACAGCAGGAGACAGTTTCTTTGTCCACAGCTCCAAGCTTCCTTCCCGCCAGCACTGTACCCGAAAGCTCTCTCCCCTAGCTCAGGGTCCTGCTACAAGTGTTTCTATGGCTGTCTCTGAGGTTTGCTTGCTGCTTCTGTGGCGTTTCTGCTGCTTTTCTCCACATGCACATAGCTTCCTCAAACAGTATCCAGCCACCCATATCTGCATCCA
This sequence comes from Chelonoidis abingdonii, assembly GCF_003597395.2. NCBI lineage: Eukaryota > Metazoa > Chordata > Testudines > Testudinidae > Chelonoidis > Chelonoidis abingdonii. Next base: position 443,680 of record NC_133792.1, read on the forward strand.
GCCCCGAGTCCACACATCACCCACACGTAGCTCAGATTCCTGAACAGCCTTGCAGATGGCCTGCGTTTTGGGCAGCAGCTCTTATTGTTTCAACCATCTATTCTGTAAAGGTGTTTAAATGGTTTGTACATTTATCCTGAGTGAAGGGCCATCTTCAAAAAGGTTTCATGCAGCGTAACAATATATCTCACGCAAATCTACACTAAAAACATATTCAGGTTGTGAGCCAAGCACTCAAAAGTTTGCAAATGCCACAATTAAGGTTGCTGGTGCAACCTTAATTCAGCTCCATTGTGTGTATCCATTATGATTATCTTTAATTACATGAGCTCACATACTGGTTTTTGCCTCACTCACAGCCTGGTGCTCACTGAATGAACAGCTAGTCAAGGTTTTGTTTTCTCCTTCTTGTTCAATGAGTGGCCACATCCTGCACTGACAATAGAATTATTATTTTCTCAAGGGCTTTTTGATGGGGCTCATCACTATAGTATATGAGTGTTTCACTAACATTAATCTTCACAACACCGCCATAAGAAGGGAGGATGGGATTATCCTCATTTGACAGATGGGTCGCTGAGGCAGAGAAAGATTAAGGACAAAACTTCCCACTGATTTGAGAAGCCGAATTTGAGACACTTAGGTCCTGATTTGCAGAGTCCTTAGCGTTCTTTAGCAGTTTTTATATTTATACCACAGCTGCCAGTGACTTCAGTCCCAGCTGAGAGTGCTTCGCACTTCTGCATAGATCCCAGGGAGACCAGAGAATAAGGAAGCCCCACAGCATCCCAGTTCCAATCTCTGTGTCCAGCCAATCCCAGTTCCCCGTTTCCCCTAGCTCCTTGTCTAACCTCCTGCACCAACCGGCTCCCAATCCCCCCTCCCGTACCTGTTCCCCGCCCCAGCTCCCAGTGTCCTCCCTTCCAGCTTCCTTGTTCCACTCTACTTCATTCCCTCTCCCCCACCAGACTGGCTCTTCTCCCTCTGCATCTGAGGCAAGTGGCTTCCTCCTCCACGCTGCCTGGATACTGGCAAGGGGGTCCTGAGAGCACAGGACTGGCTCCCTGCTCTCAGTTCCAGTGCCAAGGCCTTGGCCTAGCCAGGAGGTCCAATTACAGGGAAAGTCCAGCTTTGTCCCCCTAGCCCTGAGTTAAGGCTGCTCAGTCACTCCGTGGGGATGGTGCGTGCGCAGCCCAATAGCACAGAGGGGCTGGAATATCCTCAAGGAGGATGAAATCTTTGGAGATTTTAGCTGCTAAACTCTAGGAAACTTTGCACATGAGCAAACAGATTTTTTTCCAACAGCTTATTACTAGGCCAGATGAGGGCAGATTTTCACAGGAACACCAAACAAACACTCATCCCTGACACAAAGGCCATTATCTGCCAAAGTTTATGTTCCTGCTCCAATGCATAGATGTGCTAGAGCCTCTCGATGAAATAGTCACCAGCATTTCAACATTTTGCAAAACAATGGATTTGCCCCAGCCTCACTCACAGAAGCAGCTGACCCATTTTGTCTGAAACTTTGCAAAACAAGTTAGCCTGGGGCCAGCACGGAAAATTTCAACCAAAATGGCTAAAGTTTGGCAAAGTTATAAGCAACAAAAAAATTATCTTATGAAGGGAAGTCTTAGGCAACCTTAATAATAGGTTGTACTACCAGTCCTGCCTTGCTATAAATGGGGGGTGCGGGGGGTGCGTGCACATTCACACGCTATTTGCTACAAAGAAAGCCTAATTGGCTTCACAAACAAGATACCAGGTCTCAGATCAAAGCCCTCTGGGGGTTGTGAGTAGCTATTAGTCTGTACCCATAATCTAGTAGCATAAGACTTGAAGACAAACTGATATCATACCTGAAATAAAAACCTGACCCAGCAATTCATCCTGCTGTCATGGTATCTTGATATGAAGGAATGAATACATATTAAAGCTGCATAGAGCCAGTGCTGTTTGGATGTTGTCACTGCATATTCATCTCTAGGGAGCAGAAACTCACTCTTCCTAGTTGTGAAAAATCAACTCATAGTATGCAGCAAGAGGATCTATCCAGGGCACCTGAGGCAGCTTACCTGGTACGTTTCACCCCTTCCTTGCTGACCAAGCAAAGTCACATCAGTTCTGGATGATGACTAATCACTGTCCCTTGTTACGTCTGTCTTTGACGGAAGTCAGTGATCCACATAAGACCCACCCTGCACTTTTGATATTTACCTTAGTCACTTGGTGTTGATGTCCCACGAACCTCCTCAGCACTGCTCCTGATCTCCAGTTATACACAACTACAGTCTGGAGAGAGAAACGTCTATGTGAATTCAGTCAGCCCATCCGTGCATGCAGACTGACGTTACTTCCTACCCGTCAGAACAGTAGGACAATGGCACAAATTGCCTAGGGAGGTTGTGGAAGCTCCTTCACTGGAGGTTTTCAAAAGGAGGCTGGAGAGCCACCTGTCTTGGATGGTTTAGATACAACAAATCCTACGTTTTAACAGGGGCTTAAACTAGATGACCATTGCAGCCCCTTCTAACCCTGTGGTTCTATGATGCCCTTTGAATTGGAAGATTGCACAGCTGTGTTGTGTGGCATGCCAGGCACCCTGGTAAGGGGGCAGTGATTTAAAAAATAAACATTTGAAACACTATTGCCACATCTTAACATCCTCCCGACTTCACAGCCTAACTCAGTCTCTGCTCTGGTAGTGATCCCCCTGTGCCAGCAAAGCCTGCATGCTCCGTGCCATCAGCTCAGCCTTCCCTAACTATGTTAGCATCACAAGAGACATAATGCTTATGGCAGGGAAGGTATATTTATTCTGGAACCCCTCTTCAGAGTGGGCTCGGTAATTTGTTACCCACCAAGGTGAATTTCATGGAGCCATGATAGTTGGTTTTGAGTTCCTCACTCTGAAATAAACCGATGTTTCATAGTTTGAAATACTTCAGAGCAAACAAATTGCCTCACAAAAGCTGTTTGTCTAGCACAGGTGCCAACAATGGCTCATGGCCAGTGTTCCTCCCCATCACAAGTACCTGGAAATGGAAGGGGCACTTCTTCCCCACCCCAGCTGGTGGACAGTCAGTGGCCTGGAGTACTGACAGCCTTTGCATTTTTATTTTAACCAACTGTTGGTCTGATGCCTGTGAACACATAAACCCTGTTGTTTGAATCTCACCAAGTCATTTGCCCTTATCTGTATGGCAGGGAGTTCCAGACACACTTGATTTCCTTGCATCCATTTTCATTTTGTTCCTGTGAATTTTGACCCACCCTACCTTGTCCTTTCCTCCCGACACACAGAGATCTGATGTTAGAGCAGCCACAGAAGTGACGGCGCCAGTGTGAGCAGGGGTGTATTGCTGAACAGCCAGCGCGGGCCTGTTCTCTTCCACATAATCATCAGGCCTGTCAAAGAGGGAAAGACACACAGCAGCAGGAACTCCAGTACATGTTACAGAGAAGTCATTGTATGCCGTAGATCACTCATCCCACTTCTCAAACCACATGGCATTGGCTCCAGTTAGACTGAATGTAAGGACAGCAGCACTTGTTTCAGGAAGAAACGCTGCATGTTGAGATGCTGGAGAAAGGCAAGACAACACACACGCTCTGGACAATGTAGAGATCAGCTCTCCTGGGACATAAATGTGTTTCCTAGATGTGACATAATAGGTCTCTTCCACCTCTAATTCCTAAAGCTGCAGAACGATTACTCACCTCCACTATGGTGCATGGGATCGACTTTAACCAAACTTCACCAGTCTCCCTGCTACAGCTGGCAGATGATGATCTGACTCAGCCTCTGTTCCAATAGTTCAGACATTTTTTGCTCTCTCAAATATCCCTCACAACAACAATCCTGTTCTCCTTCCTGCTGCTCTGTACCCTTGGCTTATCTCCAGTACTTATGGGCCAGTTCTCCCACCTCCCTACTCATGGAGAAAGGGAAAATTTAACCCTTTCTTTGCAGGGGGAGCCATGCATGTCACTTGCTCAGGCTATTGAGGGGGTGTCTCTCACTCTCAGAGACTAGACTGCTCACCATTTCTCCCATGCACAGTTAAATCCCCTCCTGCAGTAGCATATCCCCACCCCTCCAGGAGGAGTTCCCCTCTCCCTCCCACACAAATGGCTTGCAGCACATCATTCCAGCTCAGGAATACAGGAACTGCTCCCAAAACAGGCTGTCAGCCCACCACTTGGTTCATTATGAGAGCAAGACAAAGCTAAATGGGTTGCTGTTAGGATACTCTCAAACCAGAGATCCCCTTTTTGCTGCCAGATACTTTGATATAGCTCCCAGACTATTCAGTTTGAGGGAAGCTCTCCATTTCCATGTGTGGTTGGGAGAGGGAGAGAAGGTGGGGAACTATATCTGAAACTCTATCTGATCTCTTCCATGGTGGCACCAGCACCTCCCTTGGTTTAATACTGGAGAATAAGGGATCGTTGCTTGCCAGTGCCCACCAGAATTCCCCCTTTGCCCTGGCTAGTAGCTATGAAAAGAACGCGTGTGACAGTGCAGCTATTCGCATCCCAGCTGTACTGGTAGACACTATACTGCAGGGCTAAGGACAATTGTTTGCTAGACGGCCCAGGGTGCAGGACTAGCAGAGCAGTATCTCCTTTGTCAAGAGGAGCCATATTCCACCCAAGATAGTACACCCAGGTCGTTTGCACCCTTGCCTAGGAACTGACCAGGTGGCTGTCAGTGACACTCTCTAGAGAGAGAATGGATTAGTCTGAGTGAGCTGCCAACACACTCCATCCACTAAAGCAACTTTTAATGTTCAGGGCTACAAGCAAATACAGAGCGGGGGTGGAGTTGCCATTTTAGCCACACAGTCATTGCAGTGCTGGGATCTAGGCCACTGCCTTCGAATGTGTGTGGAGGCAGAGACAGGTATTTTAGACCATTGAGAAATTAAGCAACCTTTAGATTCAGAAGGATAAGTTACAGTTCATAAAACCCAGATGATTGCATATGATCACTAACCTCCCTGCCATAACGGAGCTAGCATTCCCAGGAGATTGTTTACCTGTATTTGGAGGCGCTGCAGTTGATTTTACTCTGCAGTTTCCCCATGAGCCAAGGTGAGCAGCTCCGTAATACAGCATGTAGTGCTCAGCATCGAAACCTCAGCATCTCAGGCAGTCTCTGGGAACTGGGGATTAGGAGAGGGCAGATTATGGGGAATTTATAAATCAATTCTGATCTTTACATGCATTGGATCCAATGCTGATAATGCATCATTTTCACTATAGACTCAGTCATTAGCTTCCTTGCATTTCCCTTACTCCTCTTTCCGTCCCCATACCCATCACTTCTGACAACATATGCTTGCTGCTTCTCTCTGCACGGTGCCAGGTGGGAGGTGTGGCCAGCAGATGCTGCTTTATGGGCAACTCAATCAGCATCTTATTAGCAAACACCCCAGATGAGAATGGCCGGTAGTACTAGCTGAAAGGAGAGTATGTTTCCTGGGAGCGTGCTGTCTGGGTTTTACTGTTGTTTTGTTGGTCTTTGGGACTGTTTGTTGTAATTAACTGAATTCTGTGCTGGTGCCAGGCTGTGGCCGCAGAACACGCGTGGCACAGGAATGTCCTCATTATGTACCTCAGTCCCTACGTGAACTACCTCAGCCTTACCCAGTCAATATGGGCATTCAGTCCTTGACCTTCACGGTGCCAGTTTCTGGCAGGTTTTATGACGTGGACAACTACCAACTCATTTGTCTGTCTGAGGCTCCTAAGCTGCCTACATTAAGGATCATGTTGGTCACAACAAGACTCGAGATGAGCCAGAGACCTAGAACTGTAAGTCTTTGTGTCCCATTACCAGGCCCTCAGTCCACCCAGGCTCCCAGAGAGCATCACACTAATCTTCGGGGAAAGCCCAAATAATGCTAACCAGAGGGAAAAAATAGGCTGTTCAAGAGGTTTAAGGAATGCTGAACCAACCTAGCCCTGTGTCACCCAGAACCCAATGAAGGTGCCATTCCCAGCAGCAGGGAACAAACAAGCATCAAGTGGGTCCTGGGGCCAGTCACCGTGGGGTGATCTCTCCAGCTGATACACGCTGGCAAGGTAGCAAAGGGGAAGCCTACACTGTTGTGCCCATGTTCTAACTGTTCTGGGATAAAGGCTTCAGTCACCCCACTGCCTTTTACTAGCACTAAACTCACTAAAAGCATTAAATCAATACAGGAGAGGTGCAGCTATCCAGGGGCGGCAGGTTATATGGGCTCGAGCACCAGGAATATTCACGGCCAGGGCTGAGCTCCACCAATATTTGGAGCTGGGTTTCTCCCCTGGCCCTGCCTGGAGCAGGCCCTGGCCCCAGAGCGTCTCCCTCCTCCCCCGCCTTGGAGCTTCCCTGCCTGAAAAAAAAAACAGCGGGTGCCTCTCTCCCTTGCTTGTGCTGCCTGCCAGCACCTCAGCAGGGGGAGCGGGAGAGAGGAGGGGGGAGGAGGCATGCACGTGCTTGGGAGCCCTCTCTCCTGCCCCCTGGCACCCACCTGGAAGAACCCCAAGGGGACTTCCGGCCTGGAGATGGACATCTGGAGTGGACCTCACTCACCTGAGCAGCTGCTGGGGCTTCAGTGAGGTTTGACCCTGTGATCCACCGCCTCCCACCACAGCCCCAACTCCTGCCCAATGCTGGGCAAGGGGCAGCCCCATCCCCAGTGAGAAAAGGGTGAGGGGCAGCAGGCTGCAGCAGGGGAGGAAGGAAGCCACATGTGCTGGCAGTCCCCCCGCCCCGCAGCATCTACCACAGGGGAGATGGGGATGGGGAGCTTCCTAGACCTGAGCAGCTGGGGCTTGGGTGAATTTTGTGACACCCTGCCCCTCCCCAGCCACCGCCCTGCAGTCTCCACTCCTGCCCCACACTGGCCAAGGGGCAGCCCCATCCCCCATCCCCAGTGAGGCTATGGTGAGGGGCAGCAGCAGGGCACGTGATGGCAACCCCCACCTCCCGGAACCCACCATAGGGGAGGCGAGTGGGCTTTCTGGACCTGAGAGAGTCCCTAGAAGCATGTGCAGTGACCGTGGTGCAGAGTGAGTGTGTTGCTGGGTGGGGGGGAGGGAGAGGAGAGGTTCCTCCCCTGGAGCTTGCTGCTGCCAGTGGGGCGGGGGAGTCCTCTCTGGCCCTAGCCCTGGGGCAGCCTCTCTGCACCCCATGGTCCTTATCCTCAGCCCTGCCCCACCCCAGAGCCTGCGCCCCCAGCACCCCAACCCCGAGCATCCTCCTGCACAGTAAACCCCTCATCCCCAGCCCCACCCCAGAGCCCTCATCTGAAGGGAAAAATGTGCAACTTAAATTTGGTGGTCAGTTTGGAGTATCATTGTGTTTAGCATAATACTTATTATTTTACAGCCGTTAAAGTATAAAACTAGTCGTATACAGGTGTTACAAAGTGGGAATGTTCTTAATGTTTTCTCTGAATACTGTGTGAGTGCCTCAGTTTCCCCTACGCATTTCTCAAGGATCTAGATGCTGAGATAAGGGGGTGTGATTGTTGTAGAGCCCTAGAGGGCCAGTGTGATGCCGTCTGCACAGGTAATGGCCAATACCCTGTCTCCGGGCAACTGATGGCCTGGGCCGCTCTCCTGCAAGGTGCCAACTGAAGTGTTGGAGAACAAAGAGGTCAGGTGGCCTCCTAATGCCTGGAAAAGAGACAAAGGCCAGAGGAGGGAGTGTCAGTGCCTGTGCAGACTTCCAGGAAGTGCATGGTGTGGAAGGGGATGCTGGGATGCTTTGGAACTACTCCATACAAAGCCAGTCAGGACTCCAGGGAGCCTCTTCTCTCAGAGCAGACTGTCTCCAGAGCAAGAAGCTTACACCTTCCTGGGTCTGACCTCGGAGCATTCAGCAAGCCCTTCCAGAGTGTGTGCTTTCCGCAGCGAGTCTGCCCAGGCAGGTCCTGGGGCAACCAGAGGTCCCTGCACCCAACTCTGCAGTCAGATGTCACTCTCAGCCAGCCAGTAAAACAGAAAGTTTATTAGACGACAGGATCACAGTCTAAAACAGAGCTTGTAGGTACAGAAAACAGGACCCCTCAGTCAGTCCATCTTGCAGGGGTGGGGAGCCCAGACTCAACTTCTGGGCCTCTCCCCATTTCTCCAGCCAGCTCCAAACTGACACTCCCTCCTCTAGCCTTTGTATCTCTTCTGGACAAGGAGGCCACCTGATCTCTTTGTCCCCAACACCTTCAGCTGGCACCTTGCAGGGGAAACTGAGGCACACACACAGTGTTCAGAGAAAACATTAAGAACATTCCCACTTTGTCACAACAGGTGCAACAAAATATAATACCGTATATTGAAGCAGGCAAGTGCTGCTTCTGACTTTCCACTTTTAATTGACCCTTCTAATCTTGTGGTGCCGATGCGTTGTAGCTTCATTTTATATCGGCTTACAGGGTGGGAGCGTGGTGGGGGGGCACCACCATTTTGGGCACCACCAAAAATTATACAAACCTGCCACCTATGCAGCTGTCCATAGGCTGGCTTCAATGGTCGTGAATTACCAGGTACAGTAATCAGATTCTTCTCAGCTGGGGATGGTCTAACTGGATTGATTTCAGTCTGACCTAGCTGTATGCTAAAGCTCCTGTCTTCCAGGTCAGTAGGAGTCTGCTGAAAATTCACTGACTGCATTTGCCTTTCTGTCAGAGCAAACAAATCAAAATAACCTTCATGTCACTGATCACAGAAGCCTGAAGCATAGATGCTGGAATTGCTAGGTCAGAAAGAGGACTGGTTTCCTGGCAGACATTCCCTTACTAATTTTACCCTGTTGTCATTTGCAATTAGCAATGAGTAAAACCTAGTTAAGCTCTGCTTGTTCAATCCAGATGTTTATATAGCCAAAAGGTTTAAAGTGTTTAAACCAATCTCATAGGCCAGGGAGAGTATTAATTTGGTTAACTAACTTTCGTTCAGTCAGAACAAGACTATTTCAGTGTCCCAGGAATAGAGGTGATTGTTTTTTGGGGTTTTTTTGGGGGCAACAGGAAGAAGCTGGAAACTCAGTCTGTATTTTATTTAATAGAATTTAACTTTGATTATTTCCTTGACTTTTAATTAAATGGATATTGCAAATATTAAAATTAACTGCATGAAACAGTGAACTAGCAGAAAGAAAGCAAAACGACAACAGTGCCTTTTCCTGGGGGTTTGCTTATATCTGCAAAATGCTTTGAAGATTTGAAGGGTCTGTCATTTACTGTATGTCTGCACAGTGCCTATTACAATGTGAGCCGGAGCTGGTGTACAGAAAGTAACAATGGTAACAGTGCCAAGTGTTTCATTAATAAAGTGAGTCTGGGAAGTCCAGCATATTTATAAGATTTACTTTAACAAACTCTCTAGCAATCTACTAGTAACAGACATTCATAGCCATTTTGCAGATCAGTTTTTCTCATTACATGCAAGCAACACAAGTTTTCCATTCATAAACACTTTCAGATTTTAATTGCACTATATAATCAAGGCAGATAGCACTGTGCAAAAAGAAGGATTCAAGGAATAAAAATACAAATTGCATTTTGTATCTTGAGAATGCTTCCTTGCAACTGGCTAACTATAGCATACATCTGCAGATCCCTCTGCAACTTTGAATGCTTAATAAGAATGCAAACTTCCAGAATCTTGTTGCATTTTGGCAAGCCCAACACAGTATGTCATTTCTTGGCAGACTTTCCATGCAAATTTACTATCCTCCTGTATGTAGGACAGGCACTATTGTAAGAGTCTACTAGAATGAAGTTCTACTGTCAGGGCTCCCATGGTAATTGAATGACACCTAGGTATGCTTCAGAAAGAGTGCATTTCATCATAGGGATTTATTTTTTTAAATGTACATTGCTCTTTAGCGACCTGTTCCTGGCAGCAGAAAGTATTTGCATTTAAACAAGTTTTAATCTCCTCATTCTGTTGTGACACAGCAGTGAAATCTGCACGCTTGCTTTGGGAAACAACAATACCCCTAAAAGCAAACAGTCATAATATAACACACAGATGTGAAACTAAACCACAAGATCAGACCCCAACATCTGATTATCCAGGTTCTTATCCTGCCATCATCATGGCAGTGTCACAGGACCCTCTAGTCATGCACTGGGCAACACGGCTAAATATCTGTCACCTGTGGCTTGTTCTCTCTCTCATCCTCTCCCCAAGGAGAGCTGTATACACAGTGGAATGTTTCGATGGATTTGCTGGGTTGTTTTTTTTTTTTTTTTTAATATGTACACACTGATTGGACCAGCCCATGAAAGAGAAGGTGCTTGGCCAGCCAGATCTCTTTGAGGTTTATTTCCAAACACCGTTAATGGGACTTACATATGATTATGAAGGAGAGAATCAACACAAAGTGAGAGCATATTGTATATGACTGAAAGAAAACTACTCTGTTTAAGCTAATCACTACTGTTTTTCTTTCCTCCCTCTATGCAGACGCAAAACGCCCATTTACAAAGCCGATAACATCATCTGAAGATTTGGAGAAACCTTAAGTAAATTCTTTGGGGCTCTTAAAGGGCTCCTTTGACCCATTTTACAACAGTGCTGGTTAGCAGAATCCCAGCAAAAGCACTGCAGTATTAAAGCTTCATTAACACATTGCAATATTTTAAGACCATCAACCACACATTTTAAAGATATGATCAGCAGTACCATACATTATTTAGGCATAGAAGGTTCAGGTTTTCAAATCCCACTGAAATCTGGGCACTGAACTTTCTCAAAGTGTTTGGAAAATTCCAGCAAAAATAAAAGCCTCTTTGTTTAAATTAAGTCACACTGGGTTGGCATTTCCTCTTGTGCAGCTAGGGACATGTCTCCACTGCAACAAACATGGCTTTTTTACACCTGTTCACTATCGCACAGTAAGATTTGAAATTAGATGAAGGTTTCTAACCATTAGAGGAGTGAAGTTCTGGAACAGCCTTCCAAGGGGAGTAGTGGGAACAAAAGACATATCTGGCTTTAAGACTAAGCTTGATAAGTTTGTGGAGGGGATGGTATGATGGGATAGCCTAATTTTGGCAATTAATTTGGCAATTGATCTTTGATTATCAGCAGGTAAGTAAGCCCAGTGGTCTGTGATGGGATGTTAGATGGGCTGGGATCTGAGTTACTACAGAGAATTCTTTCCTGGGTGCTGGCTGCTGGTGAGTCTTCGCCCACATGCGCAGGGCTTTAACTGGGTCGCCAAATCTGGGGTCGGGAAGAGATTTTTCCTCCAGGGCAATTGGCCAGTAGGGCTGGAGGTTTTCGCATTCCTCTGCAGCAGAGAGGGCATTGGGTCACTTGCTGAGAGGATTCTCTGCAAGCTTGAGGTCAAACCACAATTTGAAGACTTCAATAACTCAGACATAGGTTAGGGGTTTGTTTCAGGAGTGGGTGGGTGAGATTCTGTGGCCCGCATTGTACAGGAGGTCAGACTAGATGATCATAATGGTCCCTTCTGACCTTAAAGTCTATGAGTCTATGAATCCTAGTGGACACAAAGCAATGTCACTTTTACTGCAAGGTAAATAGGTGAGGTCAACCCCAGAGAGGGCACCGTGTTTATCTCACAATGAACACTACAATGCCATCCCTTCGCTAAAATTTTGCAGTAGGATAGCTAACACGCATTCATTATTCCATGGTAAAAGCACACTGGTTTTGGAGGTGAGGACAAAGCCTAGAAGTTTGATTCCTGCATTTTCTTTCTCCAATGCTTGTCTTATTGTAATGATCTTCCCACTAGACCTTGGGAAAGTATGGAGGGAATTGTGAATGGTGCTAACTACATATTAGCCATTTGTTATTAGTTAACCAGCCTTATTTTCGTTAAAGGGAATATTACATGCTGTTTCCCTGGCAAAATGGATCCCTCTAGTCTCCATTCCAAATGCCCCATATTAATAACCTTTATATGTTAGCAACTACACTAACAAATACAGAGCCACAAGTCACTGTTTCTATGCACCTTGTGCGACTGATTCACCAAACCAGAGCCTGGCAGAATGGCACCGTTTGCACCAGTGCCAATGACTCCAGAACATACAAGGCAGCAGTAAGGGCTTGTCCTCGCATGCGCGCTGCCATCGCTCTTGGCAGACAGGACACTTCTCCCGCCCGCATCCGAACTCCACCGCCCCCGGGCCCGAGTGCAGCTGTGTGGAGGGGAGCAGCGCTGGCTCCAGCAGGAGCTGCTATTCCCGCACAGCTCTAGCCACGAGTCTGCAGCGCAGACCAGCCCAACTCCGGCCCGACAAGCGCTGAGCCAGGGCTGCGGCTCTCGCTCTCGCTGGCCAATACCTGTCCGGGAGGACGCGTCAGGATACAGTGACCAGGGCCCTGCACTGAACAGCGGATACCGACCCGGGGCGCCTTCTTCCCCACAGCCCGGCCTCGTGGGCCTTCAGCAGAGCACTGGGGAGCCGGTTATCCCCTGGAAGCAGCAGGAGCCGGGCCCTGCGCCCCCCACCGCCCCGCAGGGCCAACCCGGCGTGTGTGTGTGTGTGTGGGGAAGCCAGCCTCTATGCCCATCATCGCCCCGTGGGGCCAACCTGGGCATGTCGGGGGGAGGGCAGCCAGTCTCTATGCCCATCATCGGCCCGTGGGGCCAACCCGGCGTGTGTGTGGGGGAGGGCAGCCAGCCTCTATGCCCATCATCGGCCCGTGGGGCCAACCCAGGCGTGTGTGTGTGGGGGGGAGCCAGCCTCTATGCCCATCATCGGCCCGTGGGGCCAACCTGGGCATGTCGGGGGGAGGGCAGCCAGCCCCGGCGTGTGTGTGTGTGGGGGGGGAGCAGCCAGCCTCTATGCCCATCATCGGCCCGCACGGCCAACCCGGGCATGTCAGGGGGAGCAGCCAGTCTCTATGCCCATCATCGGCCCGCGGGGCCAACCCGGCGTGTGTGTGTGGGGGGAGCAGCCAGCCTCTATGCCCATCATCGGCCCG
>NC_133792.1:458374-487837 GCF_003597395.2 Chelonoidis abingdonii
CGGCTCCCGGTGCTGCTCCTACCCCCAGTGCCGCCCTGCCCGCCTCCCGCCGTCCGGCTCCCGGTGCTGCTCCTACCCCCAGTGCCGCCCCCTGCCCGCCTCCCGGTGCTGCTCCTACCCCCGCCGTGCCCCGCCCTTCGGCTCCCGGTGCTGCTCCTACCCCCAGTGCCGCCCTGCCCGCCTCCCGCCGTGCCCCGCCGTGCGGCTCCCGGTGCTGCTCCTACCCCCAGTACCGCCCCCGCAGCCTACTCAGTACGTGGCAAACACCATAACAACCCTTTTACACTTGTCACTGGAGATACAGGAAGGATATTTGAAATGTAAAGTATTAGTCATGGCTTTTATTTGAACAGCGTCCTTTGTTTCCTTTCCCTTTAGCTGCAGAGAGTTTTGGAAGGAAACCCCCCCTGCTTTGGGAATCTGTTAAAGGGGATCAAAGACAATCATAGCTGCCCTTTCAGATAAAAAAAAAAAAGGAAAATTTGTTGAGCTGGTAAGCGCTGTTGTTTCTGTTGTCAAAAGTCCAATCCTCTCTACCTGGGGGGTGCACAGAATAAGATTAAGGGCTGTAGCTACAGTTAGGGTTGGCAACTTTCTAATTGCACAAAATTGAATACCACTACCCTGCCCCTGCCTTCCCCTTTTCTGGGGCCCTGCCCCTACTCACTCCAGCCCCTCTCTCTCCCTCATCCTCACTCACTTTCACTTGGATGGGGAAAGGGGTTGGAGTGTGGGAGGGGCTCAGGGCTGGGGCACGGGATTGAGATGCAGGACAGGGTTTGAGATGTGGGCTCCAAGAGGGAGTTTGGATGTGAGAGGGAGCTCAGGGCTGGGGCAGGGGTGCGAGAGGTGGGGCAGGGTGCGGGCTCTGGGAGGGAGTTTGGATATGGGAGGGGGTTCCGTCTAGGCGGCGCTTACCTCAGGTGGCTCCCAGTCGGTTTGCTGCTGGAAGCAGCTAGCATGTCTGCCCCCTAGGCAGAGGCAGGGCCAGATGGCTCTTTATGGTGCATGCTCCCCTCACCCACAGGTGCCACCCCTGCAGCTCCCACTGGCTGTGGTTCCTGGCCAATGGGAGCTGTGGAGCCAGTGCTTGGGGTAGGGGCTTCTAGGGGCCACAGAGACATGTCTTGCTTCTCGGAGCTGCGTGGAGCCATGGCAGGCAGGGAACCTACCTTAGCCCAACTGTCCCACCAGCTGCACTTTTAAAGGCCTGGTCAGAAGTGCAGACTGGAGCTGCCAGGGTCCCTTTTTAACTGGGTGTTCTGGTTGAAAACCAGATGCCTGGAAAATCTAGCCATGGTGTAAGGTTTGAGGCCTTTTTCTGCAGCCACATTAGGACAGCGGCAGCCATGAGCCAAAAAAACACATCTGCACATTCCATTGAAATTGCATTAAAACAACGAAATATCAGGCTGTTAAGAATCTGCTTTTGTCCTAATGGTACCAAGCACCACCAGATAAAGAAACAGATCTTAATATGTTTAAAGAAAACTTTGTTTGATAAGTGATTCCTTGCAAGACAGAATACGATCAACAGTTGTGATTGTGAAATCTCTACTTTATTGTTTTGCCTTTCTGGTCCCTACTTCTCTATTGTTTAGCTGTATGGTTTCTGTCTTGTTCTTTGATTATAGACTCATAGATTTGTAGGTCAGAAGGGACCAATATGATCATCTAGTCTGACCTCCTGCACAAAGCAGGCCACAGATTCCTACCCATCCACTTCTATAACAACCCCTAACCTATGTCCAAGATATTGAAGTCTTTAAATTGTGGTTTGAAGACCTCAAGCTGCAGAGATTCCACCAGCCAGTGACCCATGCCCCATGCTGCAGAGGAAGGCGAAAAAACCTCCAGGGCTTCTGCCAATCTGCCCCGGAGGAAAATTCCTTCCCGACCCCAAATATGGCGATCAGCTAAACCCTGAGCATGTGGGCAAGACTCACCAGCCAGCACCCAAGAAAGAATTCTCTGCAGTAACTCAGATTCCTCATCCCATCCAAACTATCCCATCACAGCGCATGAGCAGACTTAGTTCTGCTTGATAATCGAAGATCAATTGCTCCAAATTAACTATTTATCATATCATCCCCTCCATAAACTTATCAGGATCTCTCTCCTTTGTGAGATATGTCTTTTGCCCCCACTACTCCCTTGGAAGGCTGTTCCAGAACTTCACTCCTCTAATGGTTAGAAACCTTCGTCTAATTTCAAGTCTAAACTTCCTAGTGTCCAGTTTATACCCATTTGTTCTTGTGTCTACATTGGTACTAAGCTTAAATAATTCCTCTCCCTCCCTAATATTAATCCCTCTGATATATTTATAAAGAGCAAGCATATCCCCCCTCAACCTTCTTTTGGTTAGGCTAAACAAGCCAAGCTCTTTGAGTCTCCTTTCATAAGACAGGTTTTCCATTCCTCGGATCATCCTAGTAGCCCGTCTCTGAACCTGTTCCAGTTTGAATTCATCCTTCTTAAACATGGGAGACCAGAACTGCACACAGTATTCCAGATGAGGTCTCACCAGTGCCTTATATAACGGTACTAACACCTCCTTATCTTTGCTGGAAATACCTCGCCTGATGCATCCTAAAACTGCATTAGCTTTTTTAACGGCCATATCACATTGGCGGCTCATAGTCATCCTGTGATCAACCAATACTCCAAGGTCCTTCTCCTCCTCTGTTGCTTCCAACTGATGTGTGTCCCCAATTTATAACTAAAATTCTTATTATTAATCCCTAAATGCATGACCTTGCACTTTTCACTATTAAATTTCATCCTATTACTATTACTCCAGTTTACAAGGTCATCCAGATCTTCCTGTATGATATCCCGGTCCTTCTCTGTGTTAGCAATACCTCCAGCTTTGTGTCATCCGCAAACTTTATTAGCACATTCCCGCTTTTGTGCCAGGTCAGTAATAAAAGGTTAAATAAGATTGGTCCCAAAACTGATCCTTGAGGAACTCCACTAGTAACCTCCTTCCAGCCTGACAGTTCACCCTTCAGTACGACCCGTTGTAGTCTCCCCTTTAACCAGTTCCTTATCCACCTTCAATTTTCATATTGATCCCCATCTTTTCCAATTTAACTAATAATTCCCCATGTGGAACCGTGTCAAATGCCTTACTGAAATCGAGGTAAATTAGATCTACTGCATTTCCTTTGTCTAAATAATCTGTCACCTTCTCAAAGAAGGAGATCAGGTTGGTTTGGCACGATCTACCTTTTGTAAAACCATGTTGTAATTTGTCCCAATTACCATTGACCTCAATGTCCTTAACTACTTTCTCCTTCAAAATTTTTTCCAAGACCTTACATACTACAGATGTCAAACTAACAGGCCTATAGTTACTCGGATCACTTTTTTTCCCTTTCTTAAAGATAGGAACTATGTTAGCAATTCTCCAGTCGTACGGTACAACCCCTGAGTTTACCGATTCATTAAAAATTCTTGCTAATGGGCTTGCAATTTCATGTGCCAGTTCCTTTAATATTCTTGGATGAAGATTATCTGGGCCCTCCGATTTTGTCCCATTAAGCTGTTCAAGTTTGGCTTCTACCTCAGATGTGGTAATATCTACCTCCATATCCTCATTCCCATTTGTCATCCTTCCATTATCCCTAAGCTCCTCATTAGCCTTATTAAAGACTGAGGGCAAAGTATTTATTTAGATATTGGGCCATGCCTAGGTTATCCTTAACCTCCATTCCATCCTCAGTGTTTACGGTCCCACTTCTTTTCTTTGTTTTCTTCTTATTTATATGGCTATAGAACCTTTTACTATTGGTTTTAATTCCCTTTGCAAGGTCCAACTCTACATGGCTTTTAGCCTTTCTCACTTTATCCCTACATGTTCTGACCTCACTAAGGTAGCTTTCCTTGCTAATCCCACCCATCTTCCACTCCTTGTAGGCTTTCTGCTTTTTCTTAATCACCTCTCTGAGATGCTTGCTCATCCAGCTTGGTCTACAACTCCTGCCTATGGTTTTTTCCCCTTTCTTGGGATGCAGGCTTCTGATAGTTTCTGCAGCTTCGACTTAAAGTAATTCCAGGCCTCCTCCGCTTTAGATCCACAAGTTCTTCAGTCCAATCCACTTCCCTAACTAATTTCCTTAATTCTTTAAAGTTAGCCCTTTTGAAGTCAAAAACCCTAGTCCCAGATCTATTTTTGTTTATCCTTCCATCTAGTTTGAACTGAATTAGCTCATGATCACTCGAACCAAGGTTGTCCCCTACAACCATTTCTTCTATGAGGTCCTCACTACTCACCAAAACCAAATCTAAAATGGCATCCCCTCTTGTTGGTTCTTCAACTACTTGGTGAAAAATCCATCAGCTATCACATCCAGAAAAATCTGAGCCCTATTATTCTTACTAGCACTTGTCCTCCAGTCTATATCTGGGAAGTTAAAGTCTCCCATGATCACACAATTCCCATTAGTGTTTACTTCATTAAAAACATTAAAGAGGTCTCTATCCATATCCAAATCAGATCCCGGCGGTCTGTAGCACACCCCAAGCACTATCTCAGGGGAGGCTCTAGTAGCTTTCTTTCCCAGTGTGATTTTTGCCCAGACAGACTCTGTCTTATCCATTCCATCACTTCTTATTTCTTTACAGTTAACCTCATCATTGATATACAATGCTACTCCACCACCTTTGCCTTTATTTCTGTCTTTCCTAAACAGCACATAGCCTTCAATACCTGTACTCCAGTCATGACTACTATTCCACCATGTTTCTGTCTGTTATCCCTATAATATCCGGTTTCACTTCCTGCACCAGTAGCTCTAGTTCCTCCATTTTGTTACCTAGGCTCCTCGCATTAGTGTACAGACATCTTAATTTTTGCCGTTTGGCTTCACTGACATTCTTTACCCAGTTAGGCACAGACATTCTACCACCAGCATCACCTGTTAGACTGGTATCTACACTACCCTTCCTCCTTATGTCAATTCTTCTGTCCACGGCTGTATCCCCTCTTACTTTGTTTTTCCCTCTCAAGGTTAAATTCCGGCGTGGAGATACCTGGACATCTCCCAACCATCTCCCCCAAATTCCTAGTTTAAAGCTCTCTTAATCAGTTGGGCGAGCCTCCATCCTAGAAGTCTATTTCCCTCCTTACTCAGGTGAAGTCCATCCCGAGAGAACAGTCTCTGTCCATAAATGCTTCCCAGTGGCCGTACATCCCAAAGCCCTCCTTATAGCACCACTGCCTGAGCCATCTGTTGATCGCCATAATCTTGTCACACCTTTGTTGCCCTTCTCTAGGAACCAGGCAGAATCCCACTGAAGATCACCTGAGCCTCGATTTCCTTAAGCGTCTTCCCCAGTCTGGCATAGTCTCCCTTGATACGTTCCAGCGAGAATCTAGCCGTATCATTCGTTCCCACATGAAGGACAATCAATGGATTCTTTCCCGCTCCCGTTAGGATCCTTTTCAGCCTCAGGTCCACATCCCATATCTTAGCACCGGCAGACAGCACACCCTTCTGTTCTCTGGATCAGCTCTAGTTACAGGCCTGTCTATTCTTCTCAGTAAGGAGTCCCCATCACGTAGACCTGCCTTTTCCTGGTGACAGTGTGATTCTCCGGTCTATCCCCTGCCCACTGGCTGCAAGTCCTCTCGATTCCTATTCACTTGCCTTGCAATCCTCCTGGGCTCATATTTGGTGTTGTCTCCATTGACTCTCCCCTCTTCCTGTAGGACTAGCAGCTCTTCTCTTTTTCCTTGCCCTCTCTCCTTCAGCGACCACCTGCTGTGCCCCTTCTTCATTTTCCAACTCTGCAAACCTGTTCCTGAGCTCTATTTCTCCTTCACTGGCCCGTCTTTTCCTCTGCCTGGTTTCTCTTAGTCACATGCTTCCACCGTCCACTTTCCTCACCCAGCAGTCTCCTCAGAATTCTTTGGTCTGCTTCCATCTGCAAGTCTGAGCTTATCCCTTCAGCCTCCTCATGTCTTTGCTCCATCATCTGCTCGAACCCCCTTCTAAACTTGACCAGAGTTCCACCTGCATCTCCAGTCCGGATCTTTTCTTCCATCTGCTCTATCAGGCGGCACTTCATGCAGATGAAACCCTATTCAGGTACCCCCTCCAGAATCATGTACATGCCGCAGCTTCCACATCCAGTCATCTTCATTGTGTCTTTCACTGCTACCTCTGTATCAGTCATAGCCTTCCCACCTAGTGCCTGGTAGTCCAAGACACACAACAAAACTCAAACCCCCAACAGGCACCAGAACACTGGCAGACCACCACACACTCTTTAACTAGCCTGTCGGTTCCTCTGTCTTAGTCTCCCCTGAAACCTCCCCTTGTAAACTCCCTCTGAAACTCTCCTGTTTCTGGCTCTGTTTGCTGGCTGCTGATTGCCCATGCCTGTTGCATAACTGATTATACAAGATTTAAATCAACTAAGGCAATGGGTATGATTGGTAAAGAATTGTTTTGCAACACGTTAGGATTCGTTAGAGAATTATTTTGTAATATTTTAATAAAATGATTGGTTAAGGTGAGCAGGACTTGAGTTTCACTACATAAACTGGGGTCCAAGGAGGAGACCAGCCGGGAAAGAAAGGAAAAGGAAAAACGAAGAATAAGAAGGAAATACCTGGAAGAAAAAGAAGAAGAAGAACTCATCTCCAAGACACAGCCCAAGATCAGAGCTGCTAGAATCTTCCATACAACTGTGACATGCAGCAACCAGAACCCAGATGAAACTGACATTGCTGGGCCAACAGGGAAAGTCCTCTTGCATGATCAGAACTGAGCAGAGCATTGTATGCTGAGGTGTGTAATCTGCTTAGTGATGGTTAATAAATAGAGGTTAAGGATATTACTGTGTAAGGCTTTTTCACCAGGAAGAGGCCCCACAATCCGCAGAAGGTTACACCCTCAGTCCTAGGAACTCGTTATGGGTAGGTGCCTTTCGCCTGGATCCTTAGGAACTGGGAAAGGGTGGAGGTGCCTAAATTAACCAGTGAGGGTGCCCTAGAGCGTGCAGGTGTCAAGGTTAGAATCAGGACTCACAATTTGTCAGACCACTCTGTTTATTAGCATAGCGCTTCGCCAATAACATTCAGAATATGTGAGTAGCCATGCAAGGCTTAAACAGTCTTATTTATACAGATAAAAGAGCAGGAGTTAGACAAAGGGACAAAGAAAGCAACAGACAGTGAAAACCACCTGGGGCACAGCATGCATATCCCACTTCCTTACTAACAGTTATCGATCTAAGGCTAATACTTCACCAATTGCCCTTAAACGGTGCAATTGTTCTATGTTAATGTCTGTATTCCTGACATCTGGATTGCAACATTCCAACAATTTTGCTTAAAGGTACAGACAACATTTCTTTAATCCTTTCTATTCTTATAATAAATTTATTCTGCTTTCACACAGGTAACAAACAGAAGTAAGAGGAAAAAGAAATAGCTAGTTTAACTCGAGGAAAGCAAAGGAGGGAAGTTCAACAAGTCTTGTTGTAGGGGAATCTTGTGCCTCTAGGGCTTATCTAAGCACCAGTGAGTCTCAAACTTTTGTGCTGGGTAACAGCCCTTCAACATAGCAAGTCTCTGAGTGATACCCCCTTTATAAATTAACAAGCACTTTTAAGATATATTTAATCACCATTATAATGCTTGGAGGCAAAGCGGGCTTTTGGGGTGGATGACTGACAGCTCGCAAGCTCCCATTTAAATAACCTCATGACCCCGAGGACCGATCCCCTGTTGATGATCCTGATCTATCACACATTTTTTTGAAAATTGCATCTGTTCTAAAATGCAATCAGTTTAGTTAAACTGGTGCAAACCCCTTGTGACAATTGCAACTCCATTGTTTTATGGAAATGTCGCTAATGAGTGTGAAATATATACTGGAATATGCTTCTATCCAAAAGGTCATTCTAGTTAAGGTATCTAATTACAAAAGCTTATAAAGCTAGGAGTGTGTTCATCCTATTTGTATGAATGTGTCATTCTTGTATCTGAAAGCTAGAACATATGAAGTATTATTCTGAAGTCCTATTGTAATTATTGGAAACAGTGTGGGCTATTAATGGTGGTTTAAATCTTGATGGCTCCCACTTGACCAGGACAATTCATTATAAATGTGCTCTGTTTTTTACTTGGTAAGCCTTCTTCTGAGTCGCTAGGCAGAAAGAACAGAGACCTTCTGGGTTGGGCTACACACTAGGGAGGAGTTAAAACTGAGGGTAAACGGCTGCATTTAGGGTACCTGGCTACAACTTACATCAGCTGTACAGCACCGGGGAGTTATCAATGCTGCTTCATACAGCTGTGTAGGGGACAGGCGCTGCAGTCCGTGGCCACACTGACAGACATCACGCAAGCGCTGCAGTGGTGGCCCACAATTTTCAGCAATTTGCTGCGCTGTTAGGCAGTGGTGCACTTATGGGCAGCTATCCCACAGACATCTCGTCCCATTTTGGTGCCATGGTTGTGGGAAGGGGACGGAAGGGTGTGCGGTCCATTCCGCTTCCCTGTCCCAACCCCTGTGACTGCCCATCACTATCACATCCCAGCAGGTCCTTGTTTTTTTCCGTGCACTTTTGGTGCCATTGTGAGTCTCCAGCGTTTCTGGCCAGGCGCGATTTCTTGTGGGAAATGGAGCCCGAGCTGAACTCGAGCGGACTTTGCTGATGATGTCTCCCACCACATCACGTTGGCAGTTGAGCTATTCCTCAGTCTCAAAGTGACCAGTCGAGATCCGACGATTGATATTCCGAGTCCCCGACGCGTATGACACTAAAATGCTTGTTGGCATTCATTGGAAATGCTCAGCACGCGGTGGACCGCCTGCTCAGAAACAAGCGACTGAGGTGGTGGATCACATCATCATGGAATCCCCGGGATGAACGAGCAGCCTGGCCGCAGAACTTTTGGATAGAAAAGCCCATTTTCAATGGTGAACTTCGTGGTGCTGAGCTTGCCCCCACTCTGCGGCGCACAGGATCCACGCAGATTGAGAGTTGCATGCCAGTGGAGAAGTGGGGTGGCTATTGCAACTCTGGAAAGCTGGCAACTCCAGACAGCCTACTGATCGGTCGCTCGAACACAGTTTGGAGTGGGAAAAAGGCGACCGTTGAATCAAAATGTTGATTGTGAAAGCTGGCTGACCCCCCCTTATCAATTACAGCAGCCAGTAGGGAAGGGGTAAGTACTGCTCATCGGACACAGTAGCCTGCAGCTCCTTGCACTGTCTCTTTCCTCCTGGCCTCAAAGCAGGAAAAGCGCGGTTGCGAAGAGGACGCAGTCAGTACTATCCCAAGATAAGGGAGCATGGAGATTTCACACTTAACCAACAAGATAGTTAAACAGCAAGGTCTTTGTCTGAATGTGTAGAAAAGGTCTTTGGGTGAAATTTGTGTAAGACAGAGTCTGTTGTACCAAGGTAGCAGGCTCCTCCTTCTTTTTCTGTAGAATAAAAGCATTTTCCTTATCCGCTGAAAGGGCTCGTTTAAATTGCTCTCAGCTAGGCAGACCCGATATTTCGGCAACAGATGCAAGTTTGCAGGGCCATTTAATCACATCTTGCTTAAGTAAGAACCGTGACTCTGGGGAAGTGTGCAGACATTGTGGAGGCTTTTTGCACAAATGGGTTGCCCTCAACTGTGGAGGGGTGATAGTGGGATCACATATCCTATTCCTGGCACCAACCACCACCTAGCATCCAAGTATGTTAATCGGAAGGGGTTTTTCCTCTATGGTTCTCAGGCGCTTGTGATCACGCGTGGGCATTTCATTTGACATTAACACAGGCGTGGCCGGATATAGGTGCATGATGCACGCATACTTCGGAACTAGTGGCCTGTTCAGGAAGATCAGGTCGCGCGACTTTTTTCCCAGAACCCGGAAAGATCACAGTAGGGGACGTTGAAATGCCCATTAGTGATCCGCGGAGACCCCGCTTACGCATTAATGATCTTGGCTCATGAAACCATGGTACAGGAGGAAACTTGAACATCCAGCAAGGACCGGTCTCAAGCTAAGGCTCGAGCCGGTGCCAAAACATGACTGTGGAGTGTGCCTTTTGGCCATTTAAAAGGGTGCTGGATGATAATCTGTATGGAAGCTAGACTTGGAGGAAAGCAGCATCCCTGCGGTTATATCCGCGTGCCTGTAGCCCCATAAAAATTTGTGAAGGGAAGGTGAAAAACATTTCAGTCAGGAATGACCCTCCGAGGTCAACGCCTGGATGGCTGAATTTGCACAGCCAGAGAGCAGGTCTACTAGAGAGGCCCCAGCAACATGGGCTACACAGGAATTAGCGAATGCTTGAGGGAGAATATAGGCCTGAAAACCAACAGTAATGTTGGTGCCTTGCACGGCGGTGAAGTGCAGTGGTTTACATATAGTAGGAATCTCGTTTACCTGAAATGATTTGCCGTGGTCCTGTTTCTTTTCCTGGGCTAAGGTATGCTTTCACTTTCTGCAATTCATAAATGACTGTTTCAAGCCAAGATTCCATTTATTGAAAAAAAATAACTTGTCTTGACCAGACGCACAACATTTTGGGACCTAAAAGGGCAGGGGGGTGGGGTGGTGAACTTAACAGTCAGAGGTTTGAATGTGTCCTGATTCTGGAGTGCCTGTGTCAACTGACTGCTGCACTTCAGGAATGACTATACGTGCATGGTGATGGTGTTGAGTGCAGAGGGTCAAGGGTTGTAGTTCCTTCGGTGGTTGGTGAAACTAGCAGGTGTTGGAGGCAGCTGGTGGTGGTAAGAAACTGGATCGCTGGGAAAGGGGGTTTTGGAGCTGACATTGGGGGCAGCAAGGGAAAGAGATCTTGGGGAACTGGGCGGGGGCGCATGGTAGTGCTCTGCCTGCAATGGCTATGAGTGACTGGATAGAGCCACTTGGCGCGCCAGGATGCTTTATCAGCTGTTTTGGTGCTTTATCATTCTTAGCCGCTGCGTTTACTCTCTGGCCACAGCCTCTTTACCTTTACTCTCCAGTACTGCAGTTTTTTTACTCTCTCTGGCAGAGTGATCCATAACTGCTTTCAGCATGTCTTCTTTGCTTTTTCGCGGCTTCTTCCTGAGGTTTTGTAGCCCCTGAGCAGTCGATAATACGGGCAGTCGAGTAGTCAAGGACACTTTTTGACAGGCAAAAATGGCAACAGTTAACAGAGGCTGCATTGTTTATAATCTCACCCAGACAGTTATTCACCCACGAAAGCTCATGCTCCAAAACGTCTCTTAGTCTATAAGGTGCCACAGGATTCTCTTGCACATCGTCACTTGGGTCAGTAGCCAGCTGGTAAGGTCCCAGGGTAGCCTAAACGAGAAACAGCACCAACCTTCAGCTCCCACCTGGGAGAGAAAATGCACTACAGAAGCAGTATTTGAACCAGTGCCTATT
Source organism: Chelonoidis abingdonii (assembly GCF_003597395.2). NCBI lineage: Eukaryota > Metazoa > Chordata > Testudines > Testudinidae > Chelonoidis > Chelonoidis abingdonii. The sequence continues at coordinate 469,770 of NC_133792.1, forward strand.
AGAAGGCCAAGACCCATGCCTTAGCTGCTCAACCCTCCTAGTGATGTCACCAAGGCTTTTGCAGCAAAACAGCAACATCTTGGAACATCTCCAATGGCACAGCTCTGTTTGGGCTTATGCACATCCCGAGGTGACCATTGCAAGAACAGATCCCTGCCGGATCCTACTAGAAACACACCCACTCATTGATGATTCCCCATTGAAAATTACATTTTGAGATAGGTTTTAATCCATTTGATGTGTGGCATGCTAATTAAACAGTGTTCTAAGGTTTTTAATAAACAATTGTTTAGGACCAAGTCAGACACCTTACTGAAGTCTATTACATCAACAGCGTAGGTGGCATGTAATGGAGGCTGCGGGAGGTTAAGTCAAATCTCACACCATCAGGGGTGGGGGAAAGTGGCAGATTTGGGCCCCCAGAAAAATCTGCCCCTCCACAGGCCTAGGGCCACGATAGGGCACAGAGCTTTTCCAGTCCCAGGGCTGGGGTAGGGGAAAGAGGTGGAGTAGGAGTCAAAGGGAGCTGGGGCCATGGGTGGAACAGGAGAGGGGCCGTGGGGAAAGAGATGGAATTGGGTGGGGCTGTAGGCAGGGCTGTAGGTGGAAGTGGGGAGAGACTCCAGGCTGGGAGCTCCAGCCTGGGCTGAGAGTTCTGTCCGTGGTCCCAGTCGTAGCTGAGAGCTCAACACTAGCCAGGACTGAGCTCTCAGTCCTCCCCTCCCCCCAGCCATGGCTCTGACTGAGCTCTCAGCCCTCCCCTTCCCCTAGCCAAGGATGGCAGGGTGGGTTTGAGAGCAACAAGCGGGGACGTGGCATCGCCCAGAAGAGGTGGGGTAAGGGGTTAGCCTCTCCAAGGAGAAGCTTCACCCACCACCCATGATCAACAGTATTATCTACATCAGCTAAACTTCTAATCTCATTGGGAAAAAAAGATATGAAGTTAGTTTGACAGGACCTATTTTCCATGAATCCATGTTAATTTACATTAATTACCCTCCTCTAACAACTGAGTCCCATATCAGTCACTCTGTTATCTCATCTGGGAATAATGTCAGACTGACAGGCCTATAACTACCCACGTCATCCGATTTACCCTTTTTAATTGGGTTAGAAAGGACTGAAAATTGTTTTCATCAGATGGTGGCTTGTATGAAACAAATCTGGTGGGTCTCAGTCCAGATCCCAGCAGACAGGTGTCCCCATCACAAAGGCCCCCAGCTGGCACTAGTTGGCAGCCTCAGCAGAGAGATATTAATGGCTGAATGAGCCCAGGAGAGTGAGCCCCACGCTCTGCCCTATATCAGAGTTAGGTACATGCTGGCAGCACAGTATGTGAAAAGTTACTCGGCTGCTATCTGGGCTGTGTGTCTGTCATGAAGTGTGGGGGAGTCAGGGCCCTGCACCCCCTCCTTTCTGTGATTCACTGTGACTCTCAGCCAGCCAGTAAAACAGAAGGTTTATTAGATGACAGGAACATAGTCTAAAACAGAGCTTGTAGGTACAGAGTACAGGACCTCTCAGCCAAGTCCATCTTAGAGCCGTCCCTAGGCATTGTGGTGCCCTGGGGGCTGGCCCCAGGACTCCCAGTGCCCTCGGTGGAGGGCTGCACCCAAGGTCTGTGGGAGGCAGAAGCAGGCTTGAGGGGCAGGGGGGAAATCGCCCCCCAGCACGAGCCAGTAGAGTGAGCAGGCTGGGGCTGGGTCACTCTACTTCCCACCACCCAGTGAGTGCAGGGTATGCCCGACCCCTGCTGCAGTCCCCTGGGACTTAGCTCAGGGATGGGGCAGGGCTGGGGCAGAGCAGGGGTGGGAAGAGGTGGGGTGGGGGCAGAGCAGGGGTGGGGGCTTTGGAGAAGAGGCAGAGTGTGGGGGCAGCTTTCCTGGCTGGCTCAGCCGGCCGGGGGATCAGGCTGGCCGCTGGAGCAGCACCCAGCTGCATAGGGCACCAGGAAATTTGGGGCAATTTGCATCCCAAGAAAGGGGGGGGAAATTAATAGGCAGGAACTGTAGACCAAGCTGGATGAGCAAGCATCTCAGGGAAGTGGTTAAGAAAAAGCAGAAAGCCTACAAGTAGTGGAAGATGGGAGGGATCCGCAAGGAAAGCTGCTTTCTTATTGAGGTCAGACCATGCAAGGATAAAGTTGAGAAAGGCTAAAAGCCATGTAGAGTTGGACCTTGCAAAGGGAATTAAAACCTATAGTAGCCATATAAATAAGAAGAAAACAAGGGAAGAAGAAGTGGGACCGCTAAACACTGAGGATGGAGTGGAGGCTAAAGGATAATCTAGGCATGGCCCAATATCTAAACAAATACTTTGCCTCAGTCTTTAATGAAGCTAATGAAGAGCTTAGGGATAACAGTAGGAGGACAAATGGGAATGAGGATATGGAGGCAGATATTACCTTGTCTGAGGCAGAATCCGAGCTCAAGCAGTTTAATGGGACTAAACTGGGTGGGGAGGGGGCAGATAATCTTCATCCAAGAATATTAAAGGAACTGGCACATGAAATTGCAAGCCCATTAGCAAGAATTTTTAATGACTCTATAAACTCAGGGGTTGTACCGTATGACTGGAGAATCGCTAACATTGTTCCTATTTTTAAGAAAGGGGAAAAAAAGTGATCTGGGTAACTACAGGCTTGTTAGTTTGACATCTGTAGTATGCAAGGTCTTGGGGAAAATTTTGAAGGAGAAAGTAGTTATGGACATTGAGGTCAATGGTAATTGGGACAAAATACAACATGGTTTTACAAAAGGTAGATCTGCCAAACCAACCTGATCTCCTTCTTTGAGAAGGTAACAGATTTTTTAGACAAAGGAAATGCAGTGGATCTAATTTACCTCGATTTCAGTAAGGCATTTGATATGGTTCCACATGGGAATTATTAGCTAAATTGGAAAAGATGGGGATCAATATGAAAATTGAAAGGTGGATAAGGAACTGGTTAAAGGGGAGACTACAATGGGTCATACTGAAAGGTGAACTGTCAGGCTGGAAGGAGGTTACTAGTGGAGTTCCTCAGGGATCGTTTTGGGACCAATCTTATTTAATCTTTTTATTACTGACCTTGGCACAAAAAGTGGGAATGTGCTAATAAAGTTTGCGGATGACACAAAGCTGGGAGGTATTGCTAATACAGAGAAGGACCGGGATATCATACAGGAAGATCTGGATGACCTTGTAAACTGGAGTAATAGTAATAGGATGAAATTTAATAGTGAAAAGTGCAAGGTCATGCATTTAGGGATTAATAACAAGAATTTTTGTTATAAACTGGGGGCATCAGTTGGAAGTAACAGAGGAGGAGAAGGACCTGGAGTATTGGTTGATCACAGGATGACTATGAGCCCCAATGTGATATGGCTGTGAAAAAAGCTAATGCGGTCTTGGGATGCATCAGGCGAGGTATTTCCAGTAGAGATAAGGAGGTGTTAGTATTATACAAGGCACTGGTGAGACCTCATCTGGAATACTGTGTGCAGTTCTGGTCTCCCATGTTTAAGAAGGATGAATTCAAACTGGAACAGGTACAGAGAAGGGCTACTAGGATGATCCGAGGAATGGGAAACCTGTCTTATGAAAGGAGACTCAAAGAGCTTGGCTTGTTTAGCCTAATCAAAAGAAGGCTGAGGGGAGATATGATTGCTCTCTATAAATATATCAGAGGCATAAATACCAGGGAGGGAGAGGAATTATTTAAGCTCAGTACCAATGTGGACACAAGAACAAATGGATATAGACTGGACATCAGGAAGTTTAGATTTTAAATCAGATGAAGGTTTCTAACCATCAGAGGAGTGAAGTTCTGGAAGAGCCTTCCAAGGGGAGCAGTAGGGGGCAAAAGACATATCTGGCTTCAAGACTAAGCTTGATAAGTTTATGGAGGGGATGGTATGATGGGATAGCCCAATTTTGGCAATTAATTAATCTTTGACTATTATCTGTAAATATGCCCAATGGCCTGTGATGGGATGTTAGATGGGGTGAGATCTGAGTTACTACAGAGAATTCTTTCCTGGGTGTCTGACTGGTGAGTCTTGCCCACATGCTCAGGGTTTAGCTGATTGCCATCTGTGGGGCCGAGAAGGAATTTTCCTCCAGGGCAGATTTGCAGAGGCCCTGGGTTTTTTTTGCTTTCCTCTGCAGCATGGGGCATGGGTCACTTGCTGGAGGATTCTCTGCACCTTGAAATCTTTTAAACCATGATTTGAGGACTTCAATAACTCAGACATAGGTTAGGGGTTTGTTACAGGAATGGGTGGGTGAGATTCTGTGGCCTGCATTGTGCAGAAGGTCAGACTAGATGATCATAATGGTCCCTTCTGACCTTAAAGTCTATGGGTCTATGAGTAAGGGTAAGGACAGCCCTGGGGTAGGGAGCCCAGACCCTGGTTCTGGGCTTCCCTCCGTTTCTCCAGCCAGCACCAAACGGAAACCCCCTCCAGCAGTCTCACCCAGGTATACACCCTGACTCCTCCTTCAGCCTTTGTCCAGTTTCCCAGGCAGAAAGTGTCACCTGGCCCCAACTGTCTCCTGGGCTCAGGTTATGTGCTGGGCATCAACTATTATCCCTCAAGTGAAGTCACACCACCATCTAGTATTAATGCAAACAGTAAACTAGTAAAACTCCCATGGAACATTATCAGGTTAATACTCCCTACTCTGTCACATCTCTCCCCCCTTCGAGACTGAACTAAGTGGGGTCACTCTAACCAGTGACCTGGGGAAGTCCAGGCCCCCCCTGTCCAGAGCAACATATCAGCTATCATGTTGGCACTCCCCTTCACATTGACCCACCTCCATATCGTATTCCTGGAGGAGCAGGCTCCACCTCAGGAGTTTGGCATTGGCTCCCTTTATCTGGTGTAGACAGGTCAGGGGAAAGTGGTCAGTATACACAGTGAAGTGTCACCCAAATAGATATGGCTGGAGTTTCTTAAGGGCCCGTATCATAGCCAGGCATTCCTTCTCTATAGCCGCATAGTTTTGCTCCCAAGGTAACAACTTCTTGCTCAAGTACACCATGGGATGTCTCGCCCCCTTTTCATCAGCCTGCATTAACACACACCCAGGTCCATGTCTGAGGCGTCGGTGACACCATAAAGGGGTTGTCAAAGTCTGGGTTTACCAGAACTGGGCCACTGACCAAAGCCTCCCTCAGCGCACAGAAAGCCCTCTGGCACTGCTTGGTTCAGACCACCTTGTCTGGCTTTCCCTTCTTGCACAGCTCAGTGATGGGGGCGTCAATGGAGCTAAAGTGTGGCACAAATCTTTGACAATACCCCACCATCCCAATAAAGGCCTGTTCCTGTGTTTTGGCCTGGGGAGGGGGCCAGTCTCTGATCACCTGCACCTTGTCTGGTTCTGACTTTAGGCAGCCGCTCCCCACCTAGTGGCCCAGGTAAGATACTTCGGCCATCCCCACCTTGCACTTCTCAGCTTTTATGGTCAGCCCAGCCTCTTGGAGTTGGTCCAGCACTTGTTTAACCTGGGACACAGGTCCTTCCAAGTCTGGCTAAAGACACAGATGTCATCAATGTACGCAACGGCAAAACTCTCCATCTCCCTCAGTAGCTGATCCACCAGGCACTGGAAGGTGGCCGGCGCTCCCTTGAAGCTGAAAGGCAGGGTCAGGAACCAGAGCCCCAGAGGGGGTGATAAAGGCAGATTTCAGCCTGTCATCTGCATCCAGTGGCCCTTGCCAGTACTCCTTTGTAAGATCCATAGTGCTTGTTTTTTCACAGTTGCTGTCTGGTAACCCTACATAGCGGTAAGGTAGTGAGCTCCTCCGGGCTTATCTAGGAGCTCGTCAGGCCTGGGCATGGGGCAGGCATCAGACATGGTAATGGTATTAAGCTTCCGATAGCTCACACAGAACCAGATCAACCTGTCCTTTTTTCAGGGGGGGAAGGGAGGGATAGCTCAGTGGTATGAGCATTGGCCTCCTAAACCCAAGGTTATGAATTCAATCCTCAAGGGAAGCCATTTAGGGATCTGGGTCAAAAATCTGCCCGGGGGTTGGACTAGATGACCTCCTGAGATCCCTTACAACCCTGATATTCTATGTTCTGGGGACCAGGAAGGCTTAAAGGCTGGAAGATGGATGGATCAGCCCCAAAGACAGCATGTCACTGACCCCTTTCCAGGTCCTGAGCAGTTTTCCCTATGACTCAGAAGAGGGAGCATCCTATTATAGGATGTGATCCTGTCTCCACCTGGTGCACAGTCAGATTAGTGAGTCCAAGCTGTTTGGAAAACAGCTGTTAGTACAAATGCAGCACCCCTCTGATCTCAGCTTACTGGGCAGGGGTTAGCTGATCAGAGAGGGGAATTGTTCCCAGATCCTGCCTCAGGGAATAAATCTACTAAAAGGTCATTTCCCTGCTCCTCCCTATGTCCACACACAGCCAACACCACATTTCCCCTGTCATAATATGGCTCAATCATATTAATATGGTACACCTGGTGGCAGTGTGCTCAGTTAGACAGTTCTACCACATAGAAATGAGGTAAGCCTCATTTAATTGCTTGACAACCTTGAAAGGGCCTTTCTGGGCAGCTTATAGTTTGTTTTTTCTCATAGGGATGGGAACCATCACCTGGTCTCCTCCGGTGGCATAGGCACAGGCCCACACCATGTGGTCATATCAGACCTCAGGAATCAGCTCCTCTGAGTAATCCTCCTCCATCTAGGCAATCAGCTGTGCTTTGGTTAGCTTTCCAATGTGCAGCCCTCTCTCTCTGCACAGCTCTACAAGGTCCATCTTAAGGAGATGGTTATACATCTGCCTGCTGTTCCCAAGTTGTGTGCTCTCAGTGCCCCACGGTTTCCAGGAAGAACCCCTACTGTGCCAGCCCTTCTCCTGTTCCCCACCTCTCTCCCAGGGTCAAGCTGCAGACTCCTCCACCCCTGGACCCGGTCACCAGGAGGACCCTGTTCCTGCAACAGTCCTTCTCTCTCCCAGGATCAAGCCACAGACACCTCTGCCCTTGGAACCACTAACCACAGTCCTCAGGGGGACCCCATTACTGCAACAGTCATTCTCACTGGTCACACGTTCCCAAGGGTTAAGCGTAGCTTCTTCACCTCCTGAAACCGCTCTTAGCCTTCAGCATGCCTGGTGCTCATTAATCCCCCTTCGTTTTACTTTTCTCCAGTCACTCACTGCAGAAATCTCCATCCACGGAGTGCAGTACCTCCCACCTTTGCCACCAGTTGTCACGCAGCATATGGGAGTCAGGGCCTTGCACTCCCCCACTTCCTGCAATTCACCATGACTCTCAACCAGCCAATAAAACAGAAGATTTATTAGATGACAGGAACATAGTCTAAAACAGAGTTTATAGGTACAGAAAACAGGCCCCTCAAGTGAAGTCACACCTTTATATCCCATCACCGTCTAGTATTAATGCAGACAGTAAACTAGTGAAATCCCATGCAACATTGCCAGGTTAATACTCCCTTCTCCATCACAGTATCTCTGCCATGGGTGAAAAGAGGACTCCAGCCTCTGGAGAGATTGATTCCTTATGAAATCGGGAGAAATAATCTCAGTCCCTAGTGGTTTATATTAAACTCCTAAAGGATCTATATGTGTTGGGGCCAGGTTATCTCACTTGGAAAGCAGAATGGGGAAGAGAGCTTTGTGGCTGCATGGTCCGAACAGATGTATTTACACCCCAGTCTACAGAGTTCATCCTGGGGGGATGCTTTCAGAAAGAGGACCAACACCGGGTACGTCTACACTACAGGATTATTTCGATTTACAGAAACCGGTATTTGGAAACAGGTTGTATAAAGTTGAGTGTACACGGCCACGCTAAGCACATTAATTCGGCAGTGTGCGTTCATGTACAGAGGCTAGCGTCGATTTCCGGAGCGTTTCATTGTGGGTAGCTATCCCACAGCTATCCCATAATTCCCACAGTCTCCCCCACCCATTAGAATTCTGGGTTGAGATCCCAATGCATTCTGGATAAATGTCATCAGTCAATCCTCCCTCCGTGAAAGCAATGGCAGATAATCATTTCACGCCTTTTTCCCTGGATTGCCCTGGCAGATGCCATAGCACAGCAACCATGGAGCCCGTTTAGCCTTTTTTCACTGTCACTGTATGTCTATTGGATGCTGCTGACAGGTGTGGTACTGCAGTGCTACACAGCAGCATTCACTTGCCTTTGCAAGTTAGCAGAGATGGTTACCAGTCCTATTGTACCATCTGCTGCTTTGGAAATTGGCAATGACAGTTACCAATCCTATTGTACTGTCCGCTGCTGTCATGGGTGCTCCTGCCTGGCCTTGGTAAGGTCGGCTGGGGGCACATGGACAAAAATGGGAATGACTCCCCAGGTCATTTCCTTCTTTACATTTTGTCTAAAGGTAGAGTCAGTCCTGCCTAGAATATCAGGCAAGTCTACTAAAGAACCTGAGAGGGCAGCTGTTCCGGGTCAGAGCCCCAGACATCCCGCAGAAATGATGAGCTGCATGCCATTCTAGGGGGTGCCCCTGCAACAACCCCACCCATTGCTTCCCTCCTCCCCCACCCCTCCTGGGCTACCGTGGCAGTTATCCCCCCATTTGTGTGATGAAGTAATAAAGAACAGGAATAAGAAACACTGACTTTTTAGTGAGATAAAATGAGGGGGAGGCAGCCTCCAGCTGCTATGATAGTCCAGGCAGGACATCTCCATTACTCATTAAAGGGTGGGGGGAGAGGAGCACAGCCTCCCGCTGCTATGATAGTCCAGAATCTCTTAGACATGAAAGGGGGGGGGAGAGAGAGCTCAGCCTCCAGCTGCTATGATGAGGACGGTTACCAGCCCTTCTGCACCATCTGCCAGGACTGAATCTCCAGGACACAAAGCTTAAAGAAGGAATGACCGGGAGTCATTCCCATTTTTGCCCAGGCGCCCCCAGCCGACCTCACCGAGGCCAGCCAGGAGCACTCACAGGATGATGACGAGGACGGCTATCAGTCATTTTGTACCGTACCATCTGCCACCGGGGGAGAGGGGAGAGGATGCTGCTGTTTAGCGCTGCAGCACCCCGTCTACCAGCAGCATCCAGTAGACATACGGTGACATTGAAAAAAGGCGAGAAACGATTTTTTTTCCCTTTTCTTTCAGGGGGGGAAGGGGGTAAATTGACGACATATATACCCTGAACCACCCGCGAACAATGTTTTTGACCCTTCAGGCATTGAGATCTCAGCCAAGAATGAAAATACTTTTCGGAGACTGTGGGGACTGTGGGATAGCTGGAGTCCTCAGTCCCCTCTCCCTCCCTCCATGAGCATCCATTTGATTCTTTGGCTTTCCATTACACTTGTCACGCAGGACTGTGCTGAGTTCCTGCTGTGGTCTCTGTCTATCATAGCCTGGAGATTTTTTCAAATGCTTTGTCATTTCATCGTCTGTAACAGAGCTCTGATAGAACAGATTTGTCTCCCCAAACAGTGATCAGAGCCAGTATTTCCCGTACGGTCCATGCTGGAGCTCTTTTTGGATTTGGGACTGCATTGCCATCATGCTGATCAGCGCTCCACGTTGGGCAAACAGGAAATGAAATTCAAAAGTTCGCGGGACTTTTCCTGTCTACCTGGCCAGTGCATCCGAGTTCAGATTGCTTTCCAGAGCGGTCACAATGGTGCACTGTGGGATAGCGCCCAGAGGCCAATACCGTCGAATTGCGGCCACACTAACCCTAATTCAAAATGGCAATACCGATTTCAGCACTATTCCCCTCATTGGGGAGGATTACACATACCGGTATTAAGACCCCTTTATATCAATATAAAGTGCTTTGTTGTGTGGATGGGTGAAAGGTTAATGCAGTCTAATGCTGCTAAGTTCAATATAAACTCGTAGTGTAGACCATGTGAATTCATATAAGTCTTATGCATTGTAATGGACTCACCAGTAGGTGGTGCTGCTGAGACTGACAAATAAACCACCAGGTGGTTTTCACTCTCAGCAAGGAGGCAGTTACCTATGTGCGCAGGTGAATTATGAGCCTCGTACATAGCTAGAGATTGATCTAAATAAAAGGGTTTGTACTTGTTATGTCTCTGAAAGTCTCACTGTGCCCTTGGCTTGGAACATTTTCTGGAAATATACATAGATAAATACAGAGTCACCAAGAAAAGAGTGAAAACTATGCACTACAGTCCTGCAAAGGAAGAAGGAAACTAATTGGGTAGAAAGCTGGCTAGATCGTCGGGCTCAATGAGTAGTGATCAACGGCTCCATGTCTAGCTGGCAGCCGGTTTCAAGCAGAGAGCCCCAAGGGTCAGTCCTGGGGCCGGTTTTGTTCAATATCTTCGTTAATGATCTGGAGGATGGCATGGATTGCACCCTCAGCAAGTTCTCAGATGACACTAAACTGGGAGGTAGATATGCTGGAGGGTAAGGATAGCATACAGAGGGACCTAGACAAATTAGAGGACTGGGCCAAAAGAAATCTGATGAGGTTCAACAAGGACAAATGCAGAGTCCTTCACTTAGGATGGAAGAGTCCCATTCACTGCTACAGACTAGGGACCGAATGGCTAGGCAGCAGTTCTGCAGAAAATGACCTAGGGGTTACAGTGGATGAGAAGCTGGATATGAGTTGACAGTGTGCCCTTGTTGCCAAGAAGACTAATGGCATTTTGGGCTGTATAAGTAGGGGCATTGCCAGCAGATCGAGGGAGATGATCATTCCCCTCTATTTGACATTGGTGAGGCCTCATCTGAAGGACTGTGTCCAGTTTTGGGCCCCACACTACAAGAAGGATGTGGAGAAATTGGAAAGAGTCTAGTGGAGGGCAACAAAATGATTAGGGGGCTGGAGCACATGACTTATGAGGAGAGGCTGAGGGAACTGAGATTGTTTAGTCTGCAGAAGAGAAGAATGAGGTGGGATTTGATAGCTGCTTTCAACTACCTGAAAGGGGGTTCCAAAGAGGATGGATCTAGACTGTTCTCAGTGGTACCTTGATGACAGAACAAGGAGTAATGGTCTCAAGTTGCAGTGGGGGAGGTTTAGGTTGGATATTAAGAAAAGCTTTTTCACTAGGAGGGTGGTGAAGCACTGGAATGGGTTACCTAGGGAGGCGGTGGAATCTCCTTCCTTAGAGATTTTTAAGGCCCAGCTCGACAAAGCCTTGACTGGGATGATTTAGTTGGGAATTGGTCCTGCTTTGAGTAGGGTGTTGGACTAGATGACCTCCTGAAGTCCCTTCCAACCTTGATATTCTATGATTCTATGAACTGTCATGGAGCCACAGAACAGAAATATTTATTGAACACAGCTGCCTTTTCTGCATGATTAACCTGTTTGCTGTCTCCATCTAGGCCATTGTAAGACTGTTTTTGTTCCTAATATATTTAAAGTGCTTATTGTCTTTAGCCCTGCCAGCCCCAGTTCTACACTACCACTCCATCCCACCCGTCAGTGCTAACTGGCCAAGCCCAGAAGCAGTGCTCCACTGAATAAAGCTACTCCATATTTCTGCTCCCTGCAGAAATAATGACTTGATTTCCTTCTCCTCCTCCACTCTTCAGGGACAAGTAGACTGTTTCTCAGATGAAGTTACCAAGGTCTTTTCTTGTGAACACAGCTGCCTGTGCAGCGATGTGGGGGGAAGCAGTGGCCCCTCCCTGAGTAGTCCCAGCCAGGGTTGGGTCCTGCCTCTCTCTAGAGACACAAATGCTGGAGGAGCAGGCAGCCAGTGAGTTCCCCACCTTCCTAGAGGCAGTGTGGTCAGAATTCAGTCTTGGGGTGACAGACAGCAGGCTCCAGTCCTGGGGCTCCGGCCCCTGGACTCACCTCCCTCACCTCCCATCGCCCCTGACCCCCAGTGCCTCCCCATCTCGACATGCCCACTTCCCCATCCAGGGCTTAATTTGTCCCTGGAGTTGCCAAGGCTGAGTAAATCTGCTGTGAAAAGTTATATTTGTTTGTTTGTTAATATCACTTTTCTTGTCAGACTTAGTAGCTAGCTGAGAGGTTATGAAAAGTGACATTAATACACAAGTATCACTTTTCACAGTAAACTTACTAGCAAGTCAAATAAATCAACTAAAAAGAACAAGAAATAACAAAAAGCACCTATTTGTGTTTCTATTCTGTTTAGCTCCAGTAAAGAGTAGAGACAACTGTACATTATTCTGATTATTTAGTCTGTATAAAAGCCCTATATAAATAAATGACAACGACTTGGACGTGGATATGTACATATTTATTTTTTCCCTAAAGTTAAGTATTTTAGGAAAAATTGTTACCATAGCCACCAAAAAATTTGTCATGAGAACCCCTAGTGCCCTTCAGCAAATATTCGCAGTGACAGTGACACCCCCAGGCGGCATTTTCAGAATAGAGGAGGATTTATTAGTCAATTGGAATGCAGCACTGGAAGTCCTTAGCATAAAAGAAAAGAAGGGCTCAGTGGCATAAGGAGACTCTCTCATATCTTTTTCTGAGGAGGCCAGGACCTGGTGACATTACACAGTAAATATTCCTTCAGTCTTCCAGGAGAGATTTTCCAGCTGGGTCATTTTCTCTCCCTTTGAGCTAACGGTAAGTGCCAAGGTCTCCATCTGCGAATCAATGCTTTTTGATGTTGAGAGTGAATGGAGGCTCTTGAACCAAACTCTGCTCTCAGTTAAGCCAGTTAAATACAGAGTAGATCTATAGAACTCAAGGGAGTTGCTCCAGAGTTACACCAATGTCAAATAGCAGAATGAGGCCCTCTTCTGTATTCAGCATGCCTGTGGGATACAAATCATGTTCATATCAAGGTTTGCTGATATCTCTGCAGATCTCTGCAGCAGCGGGTGCCTTAGCAGAGCCAGCATCTTTCCCTAGTGATCATGGCTTTCAAAACTCCCCAGAAATTCCTGGATCATTTTTTAAACAAGGGGAGGGGTGGGATTCAGGCAGGATCGTCCCTGAAATAGGCTTATGGGCATCACTCAGTGCTGAGCAGTGAGAGGTTTTCTAGCAGTCAGGATTGTCCAGACCAGGGTAAAGCAAAGATGAAACAGCCAAGATGACCAGAGTCAGGCAAACTTCAAAAAGTTCAGATTTCAGTTTGATTCAGCCAAGTGAAGCTGTGTGAACAACATCGGGTCTGTAAACCAGCCTAGAAAGCTCAGTGGGGCAGGCACTTTCTCAGCATGTTCCATTTCTCATCTGGCCAAAGCATGGAACAATAACAGCAGCATGAAGAAAGCGCATATCTCACTGTCAGGGAGAAAGATGGTCACCTTCCCTCTGTCTGACCATTTCCATTGCAGGAGAGAAGGTTTCAATGGACTTGAATGCCCTGGCTCAGATAGTCATAGTAATAGAATACCAAGGTTGGAAGGGAACTCAGGAGGGTCATCTAGTCCAACCCCCAGATAGATTTTTGCCTCAGATCCCTAAATGGCCCCCTCAAGGTTTGAGATCACAACCCTGGGTTTAGCAAGCCAATGCTCAAACCACTGAGCTAGCCCTCCCCTCTGTAAGAAGACATAGGCCACGTCTAGACTACGCACCATATCGGCACGTTAAAATCGATTGCTCGGGGATCAATATATCGCATCTAATCTAAACGGGATATATTGATCCCTGAGCGTGCTTATATCGATTCCGGAACTCCACCAACTCCAACGGAGTTCCAGAATCGACATGGCGAGCCGCGGACATCGATCCCACGTGGTGAGGACGGGTGAGTAAATCGATTTTAGATATTCAACTTCAGCTACGTTATTCACGTAGCTGAAATTGCGTATCTAAAATCGATTTTACCCCGTAGTGTAGACCAGCCCATAGAAAGGTTTTGCTGTTCATGGATCTGTGCAAAGGAAATTGTTTCTCTGTGTGGCAACTGAGGAGGGAAATGAAACACCCACACTGTGGCGCAATGGCCTAAGGAATATGGGTGAAGGACTCTGGCTGAGAAATGACTGAAGTGGATTCACCTGGGACTGAAATGACATTTGTTTCTATCAAGTAGTGAGAAATGTGACATTAATTCAGATATAGGGTTGAGGCTTCTTGTAAAAACTTGAACTTGATTTCCAGGACAGGAGAGAGCAAAAGTCTGGAGCTGACTTTTGTCCCAGGCTGGGGGCTCCTGGGCAGTGGAAAATGTCTTGTTTTTTGCTGCCAAGGGGACAGTTGAGCACTCAGATGTCCCTTGGCTTAGATCAAAGGGGGATGCTGGATGGAATTTATCACACAACCCTCCCTGCTCCCCAGAGCCCCACGGGGACAATCTAGAGAAAGGGGAGTCAGTCCTCCCCTGTGTTCCCAGAAGAGGTGCTAGGGCTCCTTCCTGCCAGCTGCTCACCCCCTGGATTCATCCTCAGCTCCTGGGATCTTTCTGCTCCAAAGGCTCCAGAGTCCTGGAGTGGGGAGGGTGTCACTGCACTGTCTAAAATAAAAGAGAGGATTCTGGAATTGGAAGGGACAAAAAATGGAGAGAAGTGAAACAGAGAGAAAACACCTCTTCTCTCCCAGCAAGAAATGTTATCAATAGGAATATTCATCACCTGCTGAACAGTAACAGACTTTGTTCATTGTTCCTCTGTGAGAGAAAAGAGCCACTAGAGCTGGAATTGTGGCTAGGGTGATCTCATTCCCAGAGGCTGGAATAATTTGCAGTTATAGAGACCTGGCTTAGGGCTGATCAGAAGGAAGATCTGAGTCAGGCCTTGTGTGCTCTTAAAACAGTACAGCAGTGCAGCTGCCCCATTGCAGCTCCTCAGTGAAGATGCTACCTACAGTGGTGAGAGGGCTTCTCGGATTGGCAGTAGCTATGCTGAGAGGCAGTAGCTATGCTGATGGGAGTCAGTCTAGCACTGGTTTACACCTGGGGTAAGGTCAGTAGCTGCATATCTCAAGGGGTAGCTCTTTTTATACCCCTGAGCAACATAGCTACACCAAAGGAAATTCCTAGTATAGGCCAGATCTCAGTGTCCAACTTTGGATATTTGTGTCAAAATTGCAGCCTCCTTGTTGGCAAATCAACACTTGGGCTCCTGTGTGAGAGGCAGGGAAACTCACCACTGGCCCAAGGAGGAAAAAGCTGCCACGTGTTTTTCCATGAACACTGAGGGCATCACCCAGAGGAGCTGCTCGAAGAGCTGTGACTGCCAGGGGACACAATTGGGAGGTGGCTGCTCTGGCATCAGTGCGGGTTTTGCATGTGAGAGAAGGGCCGAACTAGGGGGTGTGTCTCAGGGCCACCAAGATGCTTTGCCAGTGTTTAGAGGAGGTGACAATGGACTCTGAGCTAGGCCAGTAGCAGGATGGTGGGTTTATCAACTGGTAAAATTAAACTGCAAAAAGCTCTCCCTTTGCTCCAGCAAAAGACTCTACTTTATCCCTTAATCCCCCTCCATGAAAATCTCCCCACTTCCCTGGCAGTCAGAGATCCTCATGCTTTCATGTAGATTTTCAAATCTTCTTCCTTTAACTTGGTCTCGTACCAACATTTTTACCTTCAAAATTAATCGAAGATATTTAAAAGGAGAATTACACGCCTCCACCAAACACAGAGTTTGAGGTCTACATTTTTCTGCTGGAACTTCTAGGCAGTTTGACTTGACCGTACACCAGTAACATTGTCAGGATTCTGTTAATTACTAATAGATTTTTAAAAAACTCCTTCTTATGTCCTTAACTCTGCTGGCCATAGATTTTCACTTCTGTGCCTTTACAGATGAAGTGCCTGACTAGTTATGGTACTAGCCATTTAATCCACATTGCTTCACATGCATGGGTTCAAACCTCATCCTCACTGGATGTTTATATCCTTCTGCCCTCCTTACCAAAAGACCCATCCCCCTTCGGTTTAGAGACAGCCTTTCATTCATTGCTTCATAGGTAAAAAGACCCTGCCCAAGGAGACTGGATCCCTGCTCCCCCACTCCACAGAATCCAAATATAATTAAAGTTTATCAGGCCCATTGGTGGTTGACAGAGAAGCTGATGCTGTGCCATTTAAGTTACATTGACTGGCACCAACTAAATACTACTGCACCCACCTTCTCTCCTATACCCCTCAAACCTGCCTACACCGCAACTTCTCTACCTGCAGCATCATGCACATTCACAATGCAGCTGCCCAGGGCTGACCACAGGAAAGGGTGTGGGGCACAGGCGAAAGCACTGGTTGAGCTGCAAATCAGTAACATTTGCAGCTGCCTCTGAGAAAAGAGCCTGTATTCAAGGGTTATTCAGGGCAGGGCTTTGGTCTCTCAGGCTACGTCTACACTGCACGATTATTTCGAAGTAGTTTAAACCGATATTACAAAACCGATGTTATAAAATCGGTTTTGCGCGTCCACAATGCGATCACAAAATCGATTGCTTGCGTCCATGGTCCAAGGCTACCATTGATTTAAGGAGCGGTGCACTGTGGGTAGCTGTTCCTCAGCTATCCCATAGTTCCCACTTCCGTGTTGAGAGCCTCGCTCATGGGTGAAAACATTCGCCCCGGGTTCTCAGCTTTTTAAAGGGCTTCTTCTGCCGCCTACCAAGTCAGGCCTCTCGTGCTCCCTCAACCTGTGTGTAGAAGGTGCGAAACGATGATAGACCGCGAGTTATTAGCGCCTTTTCGCGGTGGTGCATTGAGCAACGCCATAGCACAGCAATCAATGGACCCTGAGATCACAAACGGTATCCTGACCGTGTCAACACCTCGCGTACTCTCGTGCTGACTATACTGAACAATGAACTGCAAAGGCAGGAGGAGAGGAGGAGGCAGCTATTGGCTGAGCGGCAGGACAGCGATGACGAGATGGAGGCAGAATTCTCCATAACCGCTGGCCCCAGCGTTTGATGCTAACTGCCTTAACGGGGCATCTTCTACCACATTGACGCCGAATTTGGGCATGGGAAACAAGCACAGACTGGTGGACCGCCATTGTTTTGACGGTGTGGGACGATTCGCAGTGGTGCGAAACTTTCGCATGCGTAAGAGCACTTTCTTAGAACTTTGTGACATGCTTTCCCCTGCCCTGAAACGCCGTAATACAACATGAGAGCAGCCCTCACAGTGGAGAAGCGATGGCAATAGCCCTCTGGAAGCTTGCAACGCCAGACAGCTACCGGTCATCGGGAATCATTTGGAGTGGGCAAATCTACTGTGGGGCTGCAGGATGCAAGTAGCCAAAGCAATCGTTAATCTGCTGCTCGAAAGGTGTGACTCTGGGAAACGTGCAGGTGATAGTGGATGGCTTTGCTGCAATGGTTTTCCGAACTGTGGTGGGGCCATAGATGGAACCCATATCCCTATCTTGGCCCCAGAACACCAGGGCACCAGTACGTGAACCGCAAGGGGGTACTTTTCAATGGTGCTGCAAGCACTGGTGGACCACAAGGGACGTTTCACACATCCAGTGGGATGGCCAGGAAGGGTTCATGACGCTCGCGTCTTAGGAGCACTAGTCTGTTTTAAACGGTTACAGCAAGGGAATTACTTCTCCAGACCAGAAATAACGTTGGAATCATGCCTATAGTTATTCCTGGGGGACCCAGCCTACCCCTTGATGCCATGGTCATGAAGCCATACACTGGCAGCCTGGACAGTGGTCAGGAGCTGTTCAACTACAGGCTGAGCAGTGCCGGATGGTGGTAGAATGTGCATTTGGCCGTTTAAAGGGTCGCTGGCGATCATTACTACTACGCTCAGACCTCAGCCAAACCAATGTCCCGCTTGCTATTGCTGCTTGCTGTGTGCTCCACAATCTTTGTGAGACTAAGGGGGAGACATTTATGGCTGGGTGGAGGCTGAGGAACATCACCTGGCCGCTGAGTACGAGCAGCCAGAGACCAGGGCGATTAGAAGAGCACACCCTGGAGGCGCTGCGCATCAGAGAAGCCTTGAAAACAGAGTTTCATCACGGCCCAGGTACGGTGTAGTGATACTGTTTGCTTCCCCTTGATGAACCCTCCGCACTTGATGGACTTATTCAGTGTAAAGCAACCCACCCTCCCCCTTTCATCTTGCGGGTTGCGAAGGAAATAAATTCTGTATCGTTTAAATCCTTTAATTATTCATTAAAAGTAATTATGCATTGTTAAAAATCAT
>NC_133792.1:503153-505352 GCF_003597395.2 Chelonoidis abingdonii
CTGAGTGAGTCAAAGTCTGCTTTTCTGAAGTCCAGGGTCCATATTCTGCAGCTCTCCTTTCTTCTTTGTGTCAGGATCCTGAGCTCAACCATCTCATGGTCACTGACTCCCAGGTTCCCATCCACTTTTTCTTCCCCTACTATTTCTTCCATTTGTGAACACAGGTCAAGAAGAACTCTGCCCCTAGTTGATTCCTCCAGCACTTGCACCAAGAAATTGTCCCCTACATTTTCCAAAAACTTCCCGGATTTTCTGTGCACTGCTGTATTGCCCTCCCAGCAGATATCAGGGTGATTGAAGCCCCCCTTGTTGCTCACACTTCTAAACTTAATCCCGAGACTCTCAGGTTTTTCTGCAGTTTCATACTGGAGCTCTGAGCAGCCATACTGCTCTCTGACATACAATGCAACTCCCCCACCTTTTCCGCCCTGCCTGCCCTTCCTGAACGGTTTATATCCATCCATGACAGTACTCCAGTGATGTGAGTTACCCCGCCAAGTCTCTGTTATTCCAATCACATCATAAATCATAAGACATAGGTGTAGTAGAGCCAGCCTGGAGCAAGATCTAAGGCCTGAACCAAAGGCTATCAACCAAAGTCAGGCCATGTAATAAAGCAGATGCTTACGAGTTCACTGACCCGAACATGAACTTGGCAACGTTGTTGCTAGTGTGCTAGGCACTGGCTGTTTTATGTAAATATATTGCAGCGAGTACACATACATCCCCATATAGTGCAAGATAAGATGGTTTGATGAAATAATGAATAGGGATATTTGGTTCAAGATATGAGGAACAAGGGGAGATGTCATGAAATACGTATGGTGCTGTGTAAGTTGTGTGTGTTAGTTGTTTGTCTCAGCCTATAAATGTCGGGGTACTTCGCCTTAAGCCTTTGTTCAGCCTGTGAGACAGCAGAAATACTGCTGACCGAGATATTATTTGCAACTAGGCACTTATGTGTCAGTATACCTGGAAACACAGACCCAGGATGCTGAAACTATGTCTAGGGGGGGAAATAAACCTGTCAGAGTGCCTTTGTTGCCAAACCATGCCTGTGGTCTTTCTTTATGAGTAACATTGAACTCTGCTGAACGAGCAGGCTGCCGTATCTGCTGTTAATAACCCAGTACCAAAACACTGGGCAGTCTGAACAGCATTACTAAGACAACACCATTCTGACCTTCAATGCCTCTGGATTGGAGAGTTGGGGGTAGGGGACTCTTCAGGAGGGGAGAGGGATAGCTCAGTGGTTTGAGCATTAGCCTGCTAAACCCAGGGTTGTGAGTTCAATCTTTGAGAGGGCCATTTAGGGATCTGGGGCAAAAATCTCTCCAGGGATTGGCCCTGCTTTAAGCAGGGGGTTGGAGTAGATGACCTTCTGAGGTCCCTTCACAACCCTGATATTCTATGACACTACAGCACTGGATGGTTCAAGCTCCAACCCATGGTACTCCTGACACTCATAGCATTGAATATGAGATTTGCTTTCTCAGGTGTCCTCCCCACTCAGCCTGATGAATCCCCATGGGGTAAAAATCTGTTTACAGACAGAAAATGGCAACTCAGCCCCAGGGGCCCCACTGTGGTAATACCTGGACCCCTGCCACCCTTAACTAGGCTGCAGAGGGGACGACATGCTAATGAGAGTAAGGGGTGGAGGAACTACAAGAGTTTTACTCCATCAACCCCCTGAAGTGAGGAAAATCCCTTCCCTAACTCACTGTTTAGCTCAGAATCCCTGTCACCCATCCCTGCCAGAGACTCTCCTGGGGGAATTGCACACAGCAGGGGAAGAAGGGGGCAGGACACTTGAAAACCCCATATCTGAATCCTTGAGTATAGGGGGGCTTTGGAAGAGGAAACTGTATTTAGGCCCACCTCCCATGTCAGGGTCTGAGAGGCCTCTGTGCTCAGTTACAGAGCTCTGAGAAATCACAGTAACCATCCCCCACCTGGCCTCCTCGCCCCTCACTGGCAAAATGCTCCCTCAGAGTCTGTCTGTCTGGGCAGCCCCAGGCTGAGCAGGCTCCAGAGATTGAACTCTCCTCTTGTTCAAGAGCTCCCAGATCCTGCCTTCCAGGAAACATTATTGTTGTGGTGGGAGGTGTAAGCCTTCCTTTATATCCTCTCTCAGTTTGTTTGCTTAATTCATGAGTGCCTGTACTTTAAAATGACCCCATAGAGTTAATTAATTGT
>NC_133792.1:511307-516401 GCF_003597395.2 Chelonoidis abingdonii
CTGAGTGAGTCAAAGTCTGCTTTTCTGAAGTCCAGGGTCCATATTCTGCAGCTCTCCTTTCTTCTTTGTGTCAGGATCCTGAGCTCAACCATCTCATGGTCACTGACTCCCAGGTTCCCATCCACTTTTTCTTCCCCTACTATTTCTTCCATTTGTGAACACAGGTCAAGAAGAACTCTGCCCCTAGTTGATTCCTCCAGCACTTGCACCAAGAAATTGTCCCCTACATTTTCCAAAAACTTCCCGGATTTTCTGTGCACTGCTGTATTGCCCTCCCAGCAGATATCAGGGTGATTGAAGCCCCCCTTGTTGCTCACACTTCTAAACTTAATCCCGAGACTCTCAGGTTTTTCTGCAGTTTCATACTGGAGCTCTGAGCAGCCATACTGCTCTCTGACATACAATGCAACTCCCCCACCTTTTCCGCCCTGCCTGCCCTTCCTGAACGGTTTATATCCATCCATGACAGTACTCCAGTGATGTGAGTTACCCCGCCAAGTCTCTGTTATTCCAATCACATCATAAATCATAAGACATAGGTGTAGTAGAGCCAGCCTGGAGCAAGATCTAAGGCCTGAACCAAAGGCTATCAACCAAAGTCAGGCCATGTAATAAAGCAGATGCTTACGAGTTCACTGACCCGAACATGAACTTGGCAACGTTGTTGCTAGTGTGCTAGGCACTGGCTGTTTTATGTAAATATATTGCAGCGAGTACACATACATCCCCATATAGTGCAAGATAAGATGGTTTGATGAAATAATGAATAGGGATATTTGGTTCAAGATATGAGGAACAAGGGGAGATGTCATGAAATACGTATGGTGCTGTGTAAGTTGTGTGTGTTAGTTGTTTGTCTCAGCCTATAAATGTCGGGGTACTTCGCCTTAAGCCTTTGTTCAGCCTGTGAGACAGCAGAAATACTGCTGACCGAGATATTATTTGCAACTAGGCACTTATGTGTCAGTATACCTGGAAACACAGACCCAGGATGCTGAAACTATGTCTAGGGGGGGAAATAAACCTGTCAGAGTGCCTTTGTTGCCAAACCATGCCTGTGGTCTTTCTTTATGAGTAACATTGAACTCTGCTGAACGAGCAGGCTGCCGTATCTGCTGTTAATAACCCAGTACCAAAACACTGGGCAGTCTGAACAGCATTACTAAGACAACACCATTCTGACCTTCAATGCCTCTGGATTGGAGAGTTGGGGGTAGGGGACTCTTCAGGAGGGGAGAGGGATAGCTCAGTGGTTTGAGCATTAGCCTGCTAAACCCAGGGTTGTGAGTTCAATCTTTGAGAGGGCCATTTAGGGATCTGGGGCAAAAATCTCTCCAGGGATTGGCCCTGCTTTAAGCAGGGGGTTGGAGTAGATGACCTTCTGAGGTCCCTTCACAACCCTGATATTCTATGACACTACAGCACTGGATGGTTCAAGCTCCAACCCATGGTACTCCTGACACTCATAGCATTGAATATGAGATTTGCTTTCTCAGGTGTCCTCCCCACTCAGCCTGATGAATCCCCATGGGGTAAAAATCTGTTTACAGACAGAAAATGGCAACTCAGCCCCAGGGGCCCCACTGTGGTAATACCTGGACCCCTGCCACCCTTAACTAGGCTGCAGAGGGGACGACATGCTAATGAGAGTAAGGGGTGGAGGAACTACAAGAGTTTTACTCCATCAACCCCCTGAAGTGAGGAAAATCCCTTCCCTAACTCACTGTTTAGCTCAGAATCCCTGTCACCCATCCCTGCCAGAGACTCTCCTGGGGGAATTGCACACAGCAGGGGAAGAAGGGGGCAGGACACTTGAAAACCCCATATCTGAATCCTTGAGTATAGGGGGGCTTTGGAAGAGGAAACTGTATTTAGGCCCACCTCCCATGTCAGGGTCTGAGAGGCCTCTGTGCTCAGTTACAGAGCTCTGAGAAATCACAGTAACCATCCCCCACCTGGCCTCCTCGCCCCTCACTGGCAAAATGCTCCCTCAGAGTCTGTCTGTCTGGGCAGCCCCAGGCTGAGCAGGCTCCAGAGATTGAACTCTCCTCTTGTTCAAGAGCTCCCAGATCCTGCCTTCCAGGAAACATTATTGTTGTGGTGGGAGGTGTAAGCCTTCCTTTATATCCTCTCTCAGTTTGTTTGCTTAATTCATGAGTGCCTGTACTTTAAAATGACCCCATAGAGTTAATTAATTGTTCTTGGCTCATGCCTCCCTCCCTTCCTAGGTTGTGTCCCTCAGCCCCTTCAGCCCTTTCTTGGTTTTAAAAATTAAAACTTATACTTATTACAAAGACTCTCATTGCAGGAAGAAACTGAGCAATGAAAAAAATAATCCAAATGCTGCAGGTGATAATGTTACTTTAAATGAGGCCAGTAATGAATTATTTCAGCCCTTCTGGAATGAAACAGTTGGAAATTCTCATAGCTATCTGAAGATACAGTTGCCAAGCAACAGAAATGCAGACTCTGCTTCTCCTCCCAACCACTAACTAATATTTGAAACACGGGCTGTTGTTTTTTTCTAAACAGTAGCATTGTAAAAATAAAAGTAATATGAAGTAATAGAAATTCCTTTACGTTAACTAAATTAATATTAAAAAGTGGGCAAATAACTTTCTAGGAATTTTTATCAATTCTTATTAAAAAGTTTTAAATAAAAAGGTAATAACTTACTTATTTAAATGTTTCTTTTGTTTATCTGTCTCTTTTCTCGAATACAATTGCCTCAATAACTTCAAGCTCTCAGTTCCTTATATTGTATAGTTATAAATGTAACCCTTCTGCCCATCAGAGTTGGCAGCAGCAAGGGCTGTGTTCAGTATCTAGGGATTCCAGTCCAATAACACAATGCAAAATCAGCTCGAGCCCTAACCCAGTGACCTGTGATAAATACATTCCAGCCCCCTAGTGATAAGGCTTTCCTCTCCTTTAGAAAGCAGCATTTTGTGGGGTTTGGTTTAATGTTGACTGGGTTGCTGATCCATTGATTACATTAGTCTTTGTCCACTTCAAGAAAGTATTCATGAAGCTGCTCCTTCAGACCACCTAAATGCTGAACAATTACGTCCTGAACACTGTCAACTGACATATCATCACAGTGTTGCACAATATCCCTCTGTAAGGTGTTTTGATCTGCAGCCCTATCCTGGGGCTCACTCTTCAATCAGTCCAGCAGGGGCTATCACAGTATGCTGCACAAATTGTCTCTCTGGCCTTCCTCGAATTATCCCCGAATTATCCCCTGGTGTGGGGCCACGTCCCTCAGGGATACCTCTCTGGAGACTCTTCACCTCTCTGGGCCTTTCTGGCCCCAGCTCTTCATCTGGGCCACTGAAAGAGTTCAGTTCCCCTTCTTGGGTGCATGAAAGTCCAAGCCGCTTTCACAGTGGCTGATAGGGGACACCCAGGCGCACTCTCTACTCCAGGTCCCAGCCCAGGGACCCTACATATAGATAGCAGCTGTCCGCCGTGTCACTTTAAATAAGCTGCATCACTCCTACAACTACCTGGGACACTTCTCCATGGCTCCAGCATATTTTTCATTCTTACCCCAGCACCTTACCCTGGTAGAATCCCAGCATCCAGCTCTAACAAGGAACTGAACTTGCTCTGCCCCTGCAGCGCTTTTTACACTAGACTGCTAGGACCTGACTGGCTCCTTTTCACATAGCCACTTTAGACAGTTTGTGGGACTTCTCTACTGCTTTTTTCTGGGCCACAAAGCTTCTAACACAGGGCCTTAGGGCCTAGTCCACCACATGACAGTGCCTTTATGTGATGCATTCAGCCAGGCAGTGTTTACTTAATGTCCTGAATTACTCCTCCAGTGCTTGCTTCCTGAGCGTTAATTGCAAGGATCAAATATTCCTACCTGTAGCCACTGTGTTTCAATGTTAGCACTAAGCGATGTATGTATGTCATAAACAAAGGCTTATCCTATTTCAAAGACTCAAGTTTAATACCAGAACAAAACAAAAACTTTTGGTCAAACAGGGACAGGAAAATGAGGACCAGTCTCACGGTTTGGTCTCTCACAACTGGGTGTAACTCTAGCTTTCACTGGAAAACCAGTCCCTAGGCGTGGAGCGCAGGGGATGAGGAAAAAGAATGTTCAATTGTAGCTGTTGTGACTGGGGCCTGGTCTACACTATGTGTTTATACTGAATTTAGCAGCATTAAACCAAATTAACCCTGCACCTGTCCACACAATGAAGCCCTTTATTTTGATATAAAGGGCTCTTAATATCGATATCTGTACTCCTCCCCGATGAGGGGAGTAGCATTCAAATCGGTATTGCCATTTTGGATTAGGGTTAGTGTGACCGCAATTCGACGGTATTGGCCTCCGGGAGCTATCCCTCTGTGCAACCATTGTGACTGCTCTGGACAGCAATCTGCAGTTGGATGCACTGGCCGGGTAGACAGGAAAAGCCCCACAAACTTTTGAATTTCATTTCCTATTTGCCCAGCGTGGAGAGCTGATCAGCCCAGGTAACTATGCAGTCTGAGAATTGAAAAAGAGCTCAGCATGGACCGCATGGGAGGTACTGGATCTGATCGCTATATGGGGAGAGGATTCCGTTCCAAAAGACGAAATGAAAAAACATTTGAAAAAATTTCCAAGGGCATGATGGAGAGAGGCCACACCAGGGACTCAGTACAGTGCCGTGTGAAAGTTAAGGAGTTCAGACAAGCCTACCAGAAAAATTGCAAATGGTGCAAAATGACTAATAACCATCATCTCATCTCCAATTTACAATGGCAGACGGTGCAATAGGGATGGTAACGTCTCTACTACCTTGCAAAGGCAAATGAATGCTGCTGTGAAGCACTGCAGTACGTGTCTGTCAGCAGCAGCCAGTATATACACAGTGACAGTGACAAGACAAACGGGCTCATGGTTGCCGTGCTATGGCATCTTCCAGGGCAATCCAGGGAAAAAGGGCGCGAAATTATCTGCCATTGCTTCATGGAGGAATGACTGAGTGACGACATTTCCAGAATCACCTTGCGACACTGTTTTGCATTGGGATCTCAACCTAGAATTCCATGGCAGGGAGACTGCAGAAACTAATGGGATAGTACGGATAG
>NC_133792.1:516426-542441 GCF_003597395.2 Chelonoidis abingdonii
TGATTCTCTCAGCCGTGTGCACTCGAAATTGTCCTACTTTCCAAAAACTTCCCGGATTTCTGTGCACTGCTGTATTGCCCTCCAGCAGATATCAGGGTGATTGAGCCCCCCTTGTTGCTCACACTTCTAAACTTAATCCCGAGATCTCAGGTTTTTCTGCGTTCATACTGGAGCTCTGAGCAGCCATATGGCTCTGCTGACATACAATGCAACTCCGCCTTTCCGCCCTGCCTGCCCTTCCCTAGTTATATCCATCCATGACAGTACTCCAGTGATGTGAGTTACCCCCGCCAAGTCTCTGTTATTCCAATCACATCATAAATCATAAGACATAGGTGTGTAGAGCCAGGGGCCTGGAAACCAAGCAATCTTAGGCCTGCCAAGCTACACCAATGGCCATGTAATAAAGCAGATTGCTACGAGTTCACTGACCGAACAGAACTTGGCAACGTTGTTGTAGTGTGCTAGGCTGGCTGTTTTATGTAAATATATTGCCAGCGAGTACACATACATCCCATATAGTGCAAGATAAGATGGTTTGATGAAATAAATGAATAGGGATATTTGGTTCAAGATTGAGGAACAAGGGGAGATGTCATAAATACGTATGGTGCTGTGAAGTTGTGTGTGTTAGTTTTTGTCTCGCCTATAAATGTCGGGGGTACTTCGCCTTAAGCTTTGTTCGCCTGTGAGACAGCAGAATACTGCTGACCGAGATATATTTGCAACTAGGCACTTAGTGTCATATACCTGGAACACAGACCCAGGATGCTGAAACTATGTCTAGGGGGGGAAATAAACCTGTCAGAGTGCCTTTTGCCAAACCATGCCTGTGGTCTTTCTTTATGAGTAACATTGAAACTCTGCTGAACGAGCAGGCTGCCGTATCGCTTGTAATAAACAGTACCAAAAACATGGGCAGTCTGAACAGCATTACTAAGACAACACCATTCTGACCTTCAATGCCTCTGGATTGGGAGTTGGGGTAGGGGACTGCTTCAGGAGGGGAGAGGGATAGCTCAGTGGTTTGAGCATAGCCTGCTAAAACCAGGGTTGTGAGTTCAATCTTGAGAGGCCATTTAGGGATCTGGCGCAAAAATCTCTCCAGGATTGCCCTGCTTTAAGCAGGGTTGGAGTAGATGACCTTCTGAGGTCCTTCACAACCCTGATATTCTATGCAACTACAGCACTGGATGGTTCAAGCTCCAACCCATGGTACTCCTGACACTCATAGCATTGAATATGAGATTTGCTTTCTCAGGTGTCCTCCCCATCTCAGCCTGATGAATCCCATGGGGGTAAAATCTGTTTACAGACAGAAAATGGCAACTCAGCCCGGGCCCACTGTGGTAATACCTGGACCCCTGCCACCCTTAAACTAGGTGCAGAGGGACGACATGCTATGAGAGTAAGGGGTGGAGGAACTACAAGAGTTTTACTCCATCAACCCCTGAAGTGAGGAAAATCCCTTCCCTAACTCACTGTTTAGCTCAGATCCCTGTCACCCATCCCTGCCAGAGACTTCTCCTGGGGAATTGCACACAGCAGGGAAGAAGGGGCAGGCACACTTGAAAACCCATATCTGAATCCTTAGTATGGGGGCTTTGGAGAGGAAACTGTTTTAGGCCACCTCCCATGTCAGGGTCTGAGAGGCCTCTGTGCTCAGTTACAGAGCTCTGAGAAATCACAGTAACATCCCCCACTGGCCTCCTCGCCCTCACTGCAAAATGCTCCCTCAGAGTCTGTTGTCTGGGCAGCCCCAGGCTGAGCAGGCTCCAGAGATTGAACTCTCCTCTTGTTCAAAGAGCTCCCCAGATCCTGCCTTCCAGGAAACATTATTGTTTGGTGGGAGTGTAAGCCTTCCTTTTATCCTCTCTCAGTTTGTTCTTAATTCATGAGTGCTGTACTTTAAATGACCCATAGAGTTAATAATTGTTCTTGGCTCATGCCTCCTCCCTTCCTAGGTTGTGTCCTCAGCCCTTCGCCCTTTCTTGGTTTTAAAATTAAAACTTATACTTATTACAAAGACTCTCATTGCAGGAAAGAACTGAGCAATGAAAAAATAATCCAATGCTGAGGGATAATGTTACTTAAATGGGGCCAGTAATGAATTATTTCAGCCCTTCTGGAATGAAACAGTTGGATTCTCATAAGCTATCTGAAGATACAGTTGCCAAGCAACAGAATGCAGACTCTGCTTCTCCTCCCAACACACTAACTAATATTGAAACACGGGCTGTTGTTTTTTCTAAACAGTAATTGTAAAAATAAAGTATATGAAGTAATAGAAATTCCTTTACGTTAACTAATTAATAAGTGGGCAAATAACTTTCTAGGAATTTTTATCAATTCTTATTAAAAGTTTAAATAAAAGGTAATAATTACTTATTTAAATGTTTTCTTTTGTTACTGTCTCTTTCTCGATAACATTGCCTCAATAACTTCAAGCTCTCAGTTCCTTATTTGTATAGTTATAAATGTAACCTTCTGCCCATCAGAGTTGGCAGCAGCCAAGGGCTGTGTTCAGATATCTAGGGATTCCAGTCCAATAACACAATGCAAAATCAGCTCGAGCCTAACCCGGATACTGTGATAAATACATTCCAGCCCCCTAGTGATAAGGCTGTTCCTCTCCTTTAGAAAGCGCATTTTGTGGGGTTGGTTTAATGTTGACTGTGGTTGCTGATCCTTGATTACATTAGTCTTTGTCCACTTCAAGAAAGTATTCATGAAGCTGCTCCTTCAGACCACCTAAATGCTGAACAATTACGTCCTGAACACTGTCAACTGACATATCATCACAGTGTTGCACAATATCCTCTGTAAGGTGTTTTGATCTGCAGCCTATCCTGGGGCTCACTCTTCAATCAGTCCAGCAGGGGCTATCAGTTCTGCACATTGTCTCTCTGGCCTTCCTCGATATTTCCCGAATTATCCCCTGGTGTGGGCCACGTCCCTCAGGGATACCTCTCTGGAGACCTCTCACCTCTCTGGCCTTTCTGCCCAGCTTCTCATCTGGCCACTGAAAGAGTTCAGTTCCCCTTCTTGGGTGCAATGAAAGTCCAGCGCTTCACAGTGGTGATAGGGACACCCAGGCGCACTCTCTACTCCAGGTCACCAGCGCCAGGGACCCTACATATAGATAGCAGCTGTCCGCCGTGTCACTTTAAAAGCTGCATCACTCCTACAAACTACCTGGGACACTTCTCCATGGCTCCAGCATATTTTTCATTCTTACCCCAGCACCTTACCCTGGTAGAATCCCAGCATCAGCTCTAACAAGGAACTGAACTTGCTCTGCCCTGACAGCGCTTTTTACACTAACTGCTAGACTGACTGGCTCCTTTTCACATAGCCACTTTAGACAGTTTGTGGGACTTCTCTACTGCTTTTTTCTGGGCCACAAAGCTTCTAAACAGGGCCTTAGGGCCTAGTCCACCACATGACAGTGCCTTTATGTGATGCATTCAGCCAGGCAGTGTTACTTAATGTCCTGAATACTCCTCCAGTGCGCTTCCTGAGCAGTTATTGCAAGGATCAAATTTCCTACCTGTAGCCACTGTGTTTCAATGTTAGCACTAGCGCGATCGTTTGTATGTCATAAACAAGGCTTATCCTATTTCAAAGACTCAAGTTATCCAGAACAAACAAAAACTTTGGTCAAACAGGGACAGGAAATGAGGACCAGTCTCACGTTTGGTCTCTCACAACTGGTGTGTAACTCTAGCTTTCACTGGAAAACCAGTCCCTACGGCGTGGAGCGCAGGGATGAGGAAAGAATGTTCAATGTAGCTGTTGTGACTGGGGCCTGGTCTACACTATGTGTTTAACGAATTTAGCAGCGATTACAACCAATTAACCCTGCACCGTCCACACCAATAGAAGCCCTTTATTTGATATAGGCTCTTATATACGATATCTGTACTCCTCCCTGACAAGGAGAGTATGTTCAAATCGGTTTGCCATTTTGGATTAGGGTTAGTGATGCCGCAATTCGACGGTATTGGCCTCCGGGAGCTATCCTCTGTGCACCATTGTGACTGCTCTGGACACGCAATCTGCAGTTGGATGCACTGGCGGGTAGCAGGAAAAGCCCCACAACTTTTGAATTTCATTTCCTATTTGCCCAGCGTGGAGAGCTGATCAGCCCAGGTAACTATGCAGTCTGAGAATGAAAAAGAGCTCAGCTGGACGCATGGGGTACTGGACTGATCGCTATAGTGGGAGAGGATCCGTTCCAAGACGAAATGAAAAACATTGAAAAATTTCCAGGGCATGATGGAGAGAGGCACACCAGGGACTCGTACAGTGCCGTGTGAAAGTTAGGAGTTCACAAGCTACCAGAAAAACACACGAAGCAAACAGATGGTCCAGGCAGGGTCGCAAACATGTCGCTTCTACGCTGAGCTGCTGCAATTCTAGGGGGGTCCGCACCATTACCCCACCCCTGTCTGTGGATTCCGAGGCGGGGGTAATCTTAGCGTGCCTGAGATTCTGAGGACAGGGACGATGAGGAGGAGGAAGAGGAGGAGAGCTTGCAGAGAGCACACAGCACTCCATTCTCCCCACAGCCAGGAGCTTTTCTCAGCCTGACGGAATCATCCCAGCCCTCCCAAGCCACTATCCACACATGAAGCATGAAGGGACTCTGGTGAGTGTACTCTCTGTAGGCCAGGTTTAGTTGGAGGTGCCCTAGCTAGAATGAGTGAGGGCCTTTCTTTAGCTGGATGCCCAGTGAGGGAGAGCAAAGGGAGTAGAGCCCCTACAGCATTGCTCTAAGGCCTGGTCTACAATACGCATTTAAACCGAATTTTAGCAGCGTAAACCAAATTAACCCTGAACCCATCACACAACGAAGCCCTTTATGATCAATATAAAGGCTCTTTAAACCAATTTCTGTACTCTCCCCGACAAGGGGAGTAGGCTGAAAATCGTTATTGCCATGTCAGATTAGGTTAGTGTGGCGCAATTCGACGGTATTGGTTCGGGAGGTATCCCACAGTGCCCATTGTGACCGCTCTGGAAGCAATCTGAATCGGATGCACTGCCAGGTAGACAGGAAAGCCCCGCTAACTTTGAATTCAATTCCTGTTGCCAGCGTGAGCTCTGATCACCACGGGTGGCCATGCAGTCCCAAATCCAAAAAGAGCTCTAGCATGGACCGTACGGGAGATACTGGATGCTGAGTTGCCATATGGGGACAATCTGTTCTACTCACAGCTCCGTTACAGAGACCAAATTGACAAAGCATTTGAAAAAAATCTCCAACTTATGATACAGAGTCCACAGCACAGTGCTATGTGACAGCGTAACGGAAAGCCCAAGAATCAAATGGATGCTATGGAGGGAGGGAGGGGGTACTGAGGACTCCAGCTATCCCACGAGTCCCGCAATCTCCAAAAGCATTTGCATTCTTGCCTGAGCTCCAGTGCCTGAGGTGTCAAAACTTTTCCCGGGTGTTTCAGGGTATATGTCGTCAATTTACACCCTTCCCCCCCAAAACAAAGGGGAAAAAATCGTTTCTCGCCTTTTTTCAGTGTCACCCTATATCTACTGGCATGCTGCTGCGTAGACAGGGTGCTGCAGTGCTGAACCAGCATCCCCTTCCCAGTGGCAGATGATGCAATATGACTGATCTCCATCTCACATCAGCCCGTGAGTGCTCTGGCTGGCTCAATGAGGTCGGCGGGGGCGCCTGGGTAAAACGGGAATGATTCCTGGCAGATGGTACAATATTGTTGGTAACCATCCTCATCATAGCACTGAAGTGCTGAGTACTAAGTCCCCCCATTTCATGGTCTAAAGAAAAGATTCTGGACCGCTGGACTATCATAGCAGTGGGAGGCTTCTCCCTCCTCACCTTTAATGTCCTGCCTGGACTATCATAGCAGCTGAGGTTCCTCCCCCTCATTTTATCTCGCTAAAAGTCATGTTTCTTATTCTGCATTCTTTTATTACTTCATCACACAATGGGGGACACTGCCATGGTAGCCCAGGGTTGGGGGAAGGAGGAAGCATGGGTGGGCTGTTGCAGGCGGCCCCTAGATGGCAGCAGCTCATTCATTTCTGCGGGATGTCTGGGGCTCTGACCACAGAGCAGCTGTGCTCTTGTGTTCTCTATACACTTGCCCATATTCTAGTCAGGAACTGACATATTTTAGACAAAACATTAAGAAGGAATGACCCGGGAGTCATTCCCATTTTTTCCATGCGCCCCTGGCCGACCTCAGCTAGACCAGCCAGGAGCACCCATGACGAGCAGCCAGACGGTACAAACAATTGATAACGTCATCACCAATTTCCAATTGCAATGGTGCAAAATGACTAATAACCATCATCTCATCTCCAATTTACAATGGCAGACGGTGCAATAGGGGTGGTAACGTCTCTATCACCTTGCAAAGGCAATGAATGCTGCTGTGAAGCACTGCAGTACGTGTCTGTCAGCAGCATCCAGTATATACACAGTGCACGTGACAAGACAAACGGGCTCGGTTGCCGTGCTATGGCATCTTCCAGGGCAATCCAGGGAAAAAGGGCGCGAATGATTATTCTGCCATTGCTTCTACCCACAGTGCAACGTTCCAGAAATTGACACTAGCCTCGGTACATGGACACACACTGCCAAATTAATGTGCTTAGTGTGGCCGCGTGCACTCGACTTTATACAATCTGTTTTACAAAACCGGTTTATGTAAAATCGGAATAATCCCGTAGTGTAGACATACCCTAAGATCAGCTTTTTTCCACTAGGAGCTCGTTCCTTTGGTGTGTCAGCCCTGGGATACCAATACTGCTGGAAATGGAGGTAGCACCATATCTGACACATGCCTGGGCTAGACCATCTTGTGCCCAGTGTGAGCATCTTCACAGATCAGCCGTGTAATTCCTGGGTGTGTTTGTTTCATTACAGCAATCCTAGCCACAGTGAACCAGAACAGCTGGTGCAGAGAATTCTCTAAAAGGCCCAGGGAACAAGGAAGTGACAGTTCACTGTTCTGATTGTTTAGTGTTTGAAAATGAGTCCAACAGAGTTCTCTCTGGGCATGCAGACAAATATTATACACACCTCAAAATGAGTAAATCCCTATCACCTAAACATGGACTGTTGTGCAACTCTCATGATTTTGTCATGAGTCTCATGGTAATGATTGTTTTCCTTAAAGCCCCAGCTCCTGAAGTTAAGTGGAAATGTGATGATTTCAGCCTTCCTTCTAAAAGAAAAAGTATATTTCTAGCCCTTGTGGCTGCAGAGAAAACTTCAGAATGTGACCCCAGTGCATCCTAAGGGCTCAAAAGCACTTTCCCTGCTGCAGTCTTTGAGGGCTGGTTCTCCTACTCTCCTAGATGTAGAACTGAAAAGCAGAACTGGGCTCTAAGTATCCCCTCACACACATCCCTCCCCACTTTGTGTTATGTTTTTCCTGCAAACAGTCAGGTTATATGTAGTGCTCCAAGCCCAGCTCACTGAGCCTCACATGGTGTTTCAAACTGAGCCATGCTGATCCCCATGGTATAGTGCAGAATCACATTTGGTGGATCACTTAGTAAGATCTGAAGGGGTGTGTCATAAACAGATAGTTAAGGGTTAATGTCTCTTTTACCTGTAAAGAGTTAACAAGCTCAGTGAACCTGGCTGACACCTGACCAGAGGACCAATAAGGGGACAAGATACTTTCAAATGTTGGTGGAGGGAAGTCTTTGCTTGTGCTCTTTGTTTTGTTCTTTGTTCGCTCTTGGAGCTAAGAGGGACCAGACGTGCAACCAGATCTGTCTCCATTCTTTCTAACAATGTTCAGAATAGCAAGTACTGGCTAGAAAAGGTGAATTAGATTTATGTTTGTTTTCTTAATTTGCAAATGTGTATTTTGCTGGAAGAGTATTTTATCTCTGTTTGCAGTCACTTGTATCTTAGGCTAGGGGGGAGGAAGTCCCTCTAGTCTATGTATAAGCTTAGACCCTGTAAACATTTTCCATCCTGGTTTTACAGAGATAATTTTTATTTTTTCTTTCTTTCTTTTAATTAAAGTATCTGCAGGGGCTTCCATCCTAGGACTCTTAAGGACAGAGAGCAGAGAATCTAAGTGCTCCTGATGGAGGCAGCCTTGCGGCCACCCTCCAACCCTGAGCTGGCTGACCCGGCGCCCAGCACCTCGTCTTCAGTGCATAGTGCCCCGGCACTGGTATCAAGACACCGGGCTCAGAACAAAGCCTCCAAATCCCGGCACCGGAGGGAGTCGGATCACAGGAAATCAGCCTCCGTGCGGCACCGCTCGCCCTCTCCGGTGCCCACCAAAAAGAAGAGGCCGGTGAGGGGATGATCACCCTACCACGACCTTAAGAGGCTGACACCGTCCACGAGTGCAAGTGGACAGGCTGGGCCACAGATCCATCCTCCAACTGCTCTGTCAACTCCCGCATCGGAGAGAGGGCGGTCGAGTCTGGACCGGCCGAGATTCCCGGACCTCAGCGAGGATGTGTGTCTCCCATCGATGCCTGAGGCATTCGAGGCAGCCTCTGAGTTGTTGAGTCTCCCGGTGCTGGCCTCTCCACACCGCATGGAGCCGCCGGCTGTGGCCCGACCCCCGGTGCAGTCACGGGGCAAGCTGGTCATGATGTCACCTCGCTTTCTGCCCTGTGCCACCCCAGCAGCACCGGGACAGAGGGAGTGTTCTCCGTCCCTGCAGCACCACTCCCAAGTGACAGTGGGTACTGCTCCCCCTAGATCCACCTATTCGGAGACCTTGGACTCGGAGGCGGAGTCCTACCACTCTAGTAGATCTAGGAGCAGGACGTCAGCTTCATGGGCAAGCCAGCAGCCTTATCCACTGCAGTGGCAGCAGCAGCAGTGGCAACTGCCCTCCCAGTGGCCATTCTGGACTCCCTGGGCCTACCATCAGTTCGTGGGACAGGTGTTTGGTCCTTGCTCCAGGTCCGCATCGATCTCCTCAATGTCGGTGGCCCCGGTGCAGTTGCCTCGTCCACCGGCACCATCATCCGGTAGGGGTGTGCCGTATCAAAGTCCAGCACCCTCTAGCCAGGCACCAGCACCACAGGCGACCGTGGTACCGGCACCACAGGCACCGCCCGACATGCCTCGTCGGTCAATATCAACCCCAGTACTAGCCACGGTGCCACATCTCGAACCCATACTGGCCCCGCAACCACAGTATTGTGTGCCGCAAACCCCTGAAGGCATGGAAGAGTCAGAGGAAGGTCCGGTACAGGTGATCTCCTCCTCTTCATCTCTGGAAGAGGCAGTCTCGGGCATGGCAATGGCACCAGCCCTAGAGGACAACCAAGTGCTCCAACAGTTGCTTAGACGGGCGGCCCAGAGCTTGGCGATCCAAGCAGAGGAGATTGACGTGGAATTGGACCCGGTAGTGGACATCCAGGCCCCTTCGGGCCCATCCAGGGTAGCCCTACCGTTGATTAAGACAATAGCGGACACTTTCATACTTTGTGGCAGATGCCGGCCTCACTGGCCCCCACAGCCAAAAAGACAGAGAGGCGCTACTTCGTACCCTCCAAGGGCCATGAGCACCCGTATGCCCACCCTCCCCTGGACTCCCTGGTGGAAGATGCTGCCAACCAAAGGGAGCGTCGGGGGTTCCAAGGATCAACACCTAAGAACAGAGAGGCCAAAAAGTTGGACCTGTTTGGCAGAAAGGTGTATTCAATGGGGGGGTTGTAATTGCGTATAGCCAATCAACAGGCTACAGTGAGCCAGTATGGACACAACACATGCGTGGCATTGTCTCAGTTTGCTAAACTTCTTCCCCAAGAATCACAAACGGAATTTTCGGCCTTGGTTGAGAAGGGGAAGTTGATATCCCGAGCATCCCTTCAGGCAGCCCTGGATGCGGCAGATTCAGCCTCACGCACGTTGGCAACTGGCCTGGTCATGAGACAGGGAGCCTGGCTTCAGGTCTCGGGCCTTCCTCATGAGGTCCAACAGACCATCCAGGACCTCTCCTTTGAGCGGCCCATGCTCTTCTCGAAGAAAACGGACAAGCGGTTGCATAGCTTGAAGGTTTCAAGGGCTACTCTTTGCTCCCTGGGCCTGCACACCCCAGTAACCCAGCACAGGCGGTTCAGACCACAACCAGCCCCTCGCCCTTACCAGCCTCAGAACCGCCCGGACACCAGGCGCTGGCAAGGCAGGAATGGTAGGACGAGGCACCAACGTCAGCCCTCTGGCCAGTCTTCCGGCCAGACGAGGCTGCCGTCGGGGCCCAGGCCTCCAATTTATGGTACGGTCAAGGACGACTTACCAGTCAGTACTCTGGATCCTCCCAACTCTACCTTTGGGTCACGTTTGTCCCCCTTCCATCGGGCCTGGTCCCAAATCACATCAGACAGTTGAGTGCTTCACATGGTAGAGAGAGGATATTCTATCCAGTTCTCCTCCCTCCTGCCCCACCAGCTCCCCTCCCCGTCCCTCTTCAGGGACCCCTCTCACGAGCAACTTCTAACTCAGGTAGTGCAGACCCTTCTTGCAGCAGGAGCAGTGGACGAAGCTCCTCAGGAACTCAGGGGCGCGGGTTTCCACTCCCGTTATTTCCTAATACCAAAAGTGAAAGGGGGCCTCAGATCTATTCTGGACTTGCGGCATCTGAACAAGTTCGTAAAGAAGCTCAAGTTCCACATGGTCTCCCTATCCTCTATCATTCCCTCCTTGGATCCAGGGGACTGGTACGCCGCCCTCGACTTGAGGGACATGTATTTCCATATTGCCATAATCCCCCAACACAGGCATTACCTCAGGTTCGTGGTAGCAGATGCCCATCTTTAGTTCATGGACCTGCCTTTCGGCCTGTCAGCAGCCCCGAGGGTTTCACAAAGTACATGGCAGTCATGGTGGCCTTCCTGCGCAAGCAAGGGATTCAGGTATTCCCCTACCTGAACAATTGGCTCATAAAGGGCCATACCAGGGTACAGGTGGAGGCTCAGGTGCTCTTCATCAGACAGACTTTCCTCAAGCTCAGCCTCCTGCTAAATGAGGCCAAGTCCACCTGTCTCCCACTCAGAGGATAGAGTTAATAGGGGCAGTTTTGGACTCGACGCATGCCAGGGTGTACCTACCGGAGTACAGGTTCCGGTCCATGTCCGAAATCATTCTCGGTCTCCAATGCTCCCCGACCACTACAGCAAGAAACTGCCTCAAGTTGCTGGGCCACATGGCGGCGTGTACGTATGTGGTGAGCCATGCCAGACTCAGGTTGTGTCCTTTCCAGTCTTGGTTGGCGATCGTATACCACCTGGCCAGGGACACCCAAGACTCAGTGGTGATGCTCCCCTGTTCGGTGCTGGACACCCTTCAGTGGTGGCTCTACCCGCAGGAGGTGTGGGCAGGAGTTCCCTTCGCCAGCCCCCAGGCCTCCCTTTCCTTGGTAATGGATGCCTCGGATCGGGGGCGCATCTGGGGAACCTCAGGACCCAGGGCCTGTGGTCGCCAGAAGATCTCTCCTGCACATCAACATCGGGGAGCTGCAAGCAGTGCATCTGGCATGCCTAACCTTCAAACCTCACCTGACAGGCAGATGTGTTTCAGTCTTTACGGACAACACATCAGCGATGTTTTATATCAACAAACGGGGGTGCACACTCCTCTCCCCTGTGCCGGGAAGTCCTTGCATTATGGGACTTTTGCATACAGAATGCAACTCACCTGACAGCATCCTATCTCCCGGGGGAGAAGAACGGCCTGGCGGATGCCCTCAGTGGCTCATTCCATCACGAGTGGACCCTTTGCCGGGATGTAGTGCGCTCAATTTTCCATCTCGGGGGCTATCCCCAGATAGACCTGTTTGCCTCGAGAGAAAACAGGAAGTGTCAACATTTCTGCTCCCTCATGGGCCGCAGTCCAGGTTCTGTGTTGGATGCCTTCCTCCTCTCCTGGGAAGATGGTCTGCTTTACGCCTTTCCCCCCCGATTCCCATGGTTCACAGGGTGCTTCTCAAGATCCGCAGGGATCGTGCCCATGTAATCTTGATAGCACCGGCGTGGCCGCGCCAGCACTGGTACATGTCTCTCCTGCATATGTCCACTCGAGCGCCCCTCACGCTGCCCCTGCTCCCAGACTTGATCACATAGGATCGGGGCCGCCTCTGCCACCCAATTCTGGACTTGCTCCACCTCACAGCCTGGATGCTCCATGGCTGAATCCTATGGAGATGCAATGCTCTCAACAGGTCAGGCAAGTCCTGCTTGGTAGCAGAAAACCATATACCAGGGCAACTTACCTGGCTAAGTGGAAACGCTTCTCCATCTTGGCCAAACAGCAGGGACAGGCGCCATTGCTGGCCCCGATCCCTCTTATCCTGGATTACTTGCTTCATCTGAGACAGCTAGGGCTCTCCCTCTCTTCAATTCGGTTTCATTTAGCAGCCATCTCAGCGTTCCATCCAGGAGAGCAAGGCACTTCGGTCTTCACAAGCCCTCTGGTTGGTCACTTCCTCAAGGGCCTGGACAGGCTTTTTTCCACATACTCGACAACCAGCTCCGGCCTGGGACCTCAGTTTGCTCCTTTCTGGCCTCACAGGGCCCACCTTCGAGCCCCTGGCTTCGTGCTCTCTGCTATATCTCTCATAGAAGGTCACATTCCTCGTCGCTATCGCCTCGACCAGGAAGGTCTCGGAAATCAGAGCGCTGATGTCCGAGCCCCTGTACACTGTCTTCCATAAAGATAAGGTCCAACTCAGGCCGCACCCGGAATTCCTTCCAAAGGTAGTCTCTCAATTCCACATGGGTCAGGATATTTTTCTCCCAGTGTTCTCCCCAAAGCCACCCTCTTCAGGTACGGAGCGTAGAATGCATTCTCTGGACATTCGCAGGGCCCTGGCTTTCTATATCGAACGGACCAAACCATTTAGGAAATCATCCCAGCTCTTCGTTGCTGTGGCTGATAGGATGAGGGGACTCCCGGTCTCATCACAGCGGATCTCCTCATGGATTGTGGCCTGCCTGAGGTAATGTTACTGTCGGACTAAGGTCCCTCCCCTCCGATCACGGGCCACTCTACAAAGGCGCAGGCCTCCTCCATGGCGTTCCTGGCCCAGATCCCTACTCAGGAAATACGTAGAGCCGCCACGTGGTCCTCATTTCACACGTTTATGTCGCACTATGCCATCATGCACCACAGGCCAGAGATGATGCAGCCTTCGGCTGTGCAGTGCTTTAATCGGCAGTGAACTCTGACCCCACCGCCTAGGTTCAGGCTTGTGAGTCACCTGTTTGGAATGGACATGAACAACCACTCGAAGAAGAAAAACGGTTACCCACCTTTTAGTAACTGTTGTTCTTTGAGATGTGTTGTTCGTGTCCATTCCAATACCCACCCTCCTGCCCCTCTGTCAGAGCGCTGGCAAGAAGGAACTAAGGGGGTGGAGAGTTGGCTGGCCCCTATATAGGGCACCATGGAGGTGCCACGGCGGGGGGTGCTGAGGCCAACCCTATGGATGCTGCTAGCGGAAAATTTTCCTGGCTGGCATGCACGCGGCACACACACACCTGCTTGAAATGGACTTGAACAACACATCTCGAAGAACAACAGTTACTAAAAGGTAGGTAACCGTTTTTTCCTGATATCCAACCTAGACGTCCCCCACTCCAGCTTGAGACCATTGCTTCTTATTCTGTCGTCTACAATCACTGAGAACAGCCCAGCTCCATCCTCTATGGAACCCTCCCTTCAGGTAGTTGAAGGCTCCTACCAAATCCCCCTTCGCTCTTCTCTTCTGCAGAGTAAGTAACTCCAGTTCCCTCAGCCTATCCTCCTAAGTCATGTGCCTCAGCCCCCTAATCATTTTTGTTGCTGTCTGCTGGACTCTCTATAATTTGTCCACATCCTTTCTGTAGTGGGGGGACCAAAACTGGACGCAATACTCCAGGTGTGGTCTCACCAGTGTTGAATAGAGGAGAATAATCACTTCCCTCGATCTGCTGGCAATGCTCCTATTAGTACAGCCCAATATGCTGTTGGCCGTTTTGGCAACAAGGGCACACTGCTGACTCATATCCAGCTTCTCATCCCCTGTAATCCCCAGGTCCTTTTCTGAAGAACTGATGCTTAGCCAGTCAGTCCTCAACCTGTAGTGGTGCATGGGGACTGTAGGACTCTGCCCTTGTTGAACCTCATCAGATTTCTTTTGGCCCAATCCTCCAATTTGTCTAGGTCATTCTGGACCTTCTCTCTACCCTCCAGCATATCTACCTCTCCCCCCAGCTTAGTGTCATCTGCGAACTTGCTGAGGGTGTAATTCATCCCATCATCCAGATCATTAATAAAGATGTTGAACAAAACTGGCCCTAGGACCGACCCCTGGAGCACTCTCTTGATACCAGCTGCCAACTAGACATTGAGCCATTGATCACTACCCATTGAGCCCGACAATCTAGCCAGCTTTTTATTCACCTTATAGTCCACTCATCCAATCCATACTTTTTTAACTTGCTGGCAAGAATACTGTGGGAGACTGTATCAAAAGCTTTGCTGAAGTCAAGGTATATCACGTCCATTGCTTTCCCCATATCCACAGAGCCAGTTATTTCATCATAGAAGGCAATCAGGTTGGTCAGGCATGACTTGTCCTTGGTGACTTCATGTTGACTATTCCTGATCACCTTCCTCTCCTCCAAGTGCTTCAAACTAGATTCCTTGAGCACTTGCTCCATGATTTTGCTGGGGACTGAAGTGAGGCGGTAGTTCCCTGGGTTCTCTTTCTTCCCTTGTTTAAATATGGGCACTATATTTGCCTTTTTCCAATCATCCGGGACCTCCCCGAATCCTTTCTGTAGTGGGGGGACCAACGATAATGGCCAGTAGCTCTGCAATCACATTAGCCACCTTTGGATGCATTATACTCAAGTACTTGTGCACGTCCAGCTTTTCTAAATAGTCCTTAACCAGCTCTTTTACTACTGAGGGCTGCTCACCTCCTCCCCATTCTGTATTGCCCAGCGCAGCAGTCTGGGAGCTGACCTTGTCTGTGAAGACCGAGGCAAAAACTTCATTGAGTACTTCAGTTTTGTTCACATCATCTGTCACTATGTTGCCTTTCTCACTCACTAAGGCTCCCACACTTTCCCTGACCACCTTCTTGTTGCTAACATACTTGTAGAAATCCTTCTTGTTATCTTTCACATATCTTGCTAGCTGCAACTCCAGTTGTGCCTTGGCCTTCCTGATTACAAGCCCTGCATGCTCGAGCAATATTTTTATACTCCTCTCTATTCATTTGTCCAAATTTCCACTTCTTGTAAACTTCCTTTTTGAGTTTAAGCTCACCGAAGATTTCACTGTTAAGCCAATCTGGTCACCTGCCATATTTGCTATTCTTTCTGCACTTCAAGATGGTTTGTTCCCACGCCCTCAATAAAGTGTATTTAAAATACAGCCAGCTCTCCTGGACTCCTTGGCCCCTTGTATTAGCTTCCCAGGGGATTCTGCCCATCAGTTCCCTAATGAAGTCAAAGTCTGCTTTTCTGAAGTCCAGGGTTCGTATTTTGCTACTCTCCTTTCTTCCTTTTGTCAGGATCCTGAATCAACCATCTGATGGTCACTGCTGCCTAGGTTGCCACCTACTTCTGCTTCCCCTACCAATTCTTCCCTGTTTGTAAGCAGCAGATGAAGAGCACGACCCCTAGTCAGTTCCTCCAGCACTTGTACCAGGAAGTTGTCCCCAACACTCCAAAAACTTTCTGGATTGTCTGTGCCTTGCTGTATTGATCTCCCAGCAGATGTCAGGCTGATTGAAGTCCCCCATTAGAACCAGGGCCTGTGATCTGGAAACTTCAGTTGGTTGTCTGAAGAAAGCCTCGATTGCCTCATCTTCTGATCTGGAGGTCTATAGCACATGCCCACCATGACATCACCCTTGTTCCTCTCATCTCTAAACTTAACCCAGAGATACTCAACAGTCTTTTCTCCAGTTTCAAACTGGAGCCCTGAGCAATCATACCATTCTCTTACCTATAATGCAACTCTTCCACCTTTCTTCCCATACCTTCCTTCCTGAACAGTTTATACCCATCCATGACAGTGCTCCAGTCATGTGAACTGTCTCACCAAGTTTTTGTTATTCCAGTTACATCATAGTTCCTTGATTGTTCCAGGACTTCTAATTCTTCCTGCATGTTTCTCAGGCTTCTTGTGATCATGTACATACACCTAAGATAACTAGCCGATTGGCCTACTTTCTCAGTATGAATCAGGAGGCTTCCCATCTTGTACCCTCCTTCTTGTGTTTCCTGGTCAAGTCAGATTTGGTCAAATGAAATAAAACCAAAATGCATTCTAAGCTGATCTTTTAGTGCCCTTACAAACTTTGGTGCTTCTCACCATAGGCTGGTGATTGCTCTTCAGCCAGGCTGTCCCCTTTGATCCATCACTTGGTGTGGTGTCTGTAGATGCAGGTGGAAGAGACAGAGAGCATGGCAAACATCTCTCCCTTTTACCATGTTCTTTCTTCCCTCTTTGCTTTGTGCTCCCTCCTTCAGAATCAGGTCAGCATTACCTCATCGCAGTCCCAAACTGACCAAAGGGAAGGGGAGTGACTCACTCGAGAGTCCAACAGATCCTATTCTTGCTGTCTAGGCCAGCGTCCTTTGTTCCTTTGAGGCTGGGCTGGGATTGTCCCATACATGCATTGATAAGGTGTGACCTGCCCCTCTGCTCTCAGAAAGTTTTTGCCTGGTCTTATTTTACGCTATGAGGACACATTTTCAGCCTCATAACTATATACATGAAATTATAACTTATAACATTACTGCAACAACAATTACTATAGATTCATAGACTCTAGGACTGGAAGGGACCTCGAGAGGTCATCGAGTCCAGTCCCCTGCCCTCATGGCAGGACCAAATACTGTCTAGATCATCCCTGATAGACATTTATCTAACCTACTCTTAAATATCTCCAGAGATGGAGATTCCACAACCTCCCTAGGCAATTTATTCCAGTGTTTAACTACCCTGACAGTTAGGAACTTTTTCCTAATGTCCAACCTAAATCTCCCTTGCTGCAGTTTAAGCCCATTGCTTCTTGTTCTATCATTAGAGGCTAAGGTGAACAAGTTTTCTCCCTCCTCCTGATGACACCCTTTTAGATACCTGAAAACTGCTATCATGTCCCCTCTCAGTCTTCTCTTTTCCAAACTAAACAAACCCAATTCTTTCAGCCTTCCTTCATAGGTCATGTTCTCAAGACCTTTAATCATTCTTGTTGCTCTTCTCTGGACCCTCTCCAATTTCTCCATATCTTTCTTGAAATGCGGTGCCCAGAACTGGACACAATACTCCAGTTGAGGCCTAACCAGCGCAGAGTAGAGCGGAAGAATGACTTCTCGTGTCTTGTTTACAACACACCTGTTAATGCATCCCAGAATCACGTTTGCTTTTTTTGCAACAGTATCACACTGTTGACTCATATTTAGCTTGTGGTCCACTATGACCCCTAGATCTCTTTCTGCCATACTCCTTCCTAGACAGTCTCTTCCCATTCTGTATGTGTGAAACTGATTGTTCCTTCCGAAGTGGAGCACTTTGCATTTGTCTTTATTGAACTTGGGGGTGCTGGATCGGCATGGGTATATATCCAGCGCCATAAAGGCGCCACTTCAGGGGGCACCTCAGCCAACCCACTGAGTGTTGCTCGGGTAAAAAATTCTCCGAGTATTGTACACACGGCACACGAATACCTAATTGGAATCGATATGAGCAACACATCTTGAAGAACAACAGTTACAAAGGTGAGTAGTCGTCTTTTAGTTATCTTAAGAAATAAAAATAGAAACACCCATTGTAAATCCTAAACTTTTATTCTAAGCAAGAGTCGGCTTAAATAGCTTTTCTCGCCCTGACAGATTGTGCAAGCAGGTTACAGTTCCTCAATGTACAAATTGGCCCCTGTTCCAGCCTGGGACCAAACTCTCCAGTTCAAAGTCTATCTTCCAGACATTCATCCAGATGATGAGATGGTGTGGAAGCGAGTGGCTAAGTGATGGTGTCACTGTGTCTCTTTTTATACCTTCTTCCAGCTTGCTAGAAAGATCCTTACTATGACATGTGGTAGTCCACTCCCATGGCCTGCTTGCCTTCTCTGAGTATTCTCTGGGATAGTGGATTGTGGGTTGATGAGCCTTTAATGCTCTTTGGCTATAGATGGCTACTTCTTTGATGTAACGGAAAGGCTGGTTGTGGGTGTTCCCAACATCATAACAGTTTTCAGCAATGCATATAGCAATACTTCATACAATCCAACAGAATATTAATGTTCAACAGATTAAGACTTTCAAAATGATACCTCCCAAGGAATACTTTATACAAAGCATATCAAAATCATATCACCATAGTAAATATGGGGGTGCCAGGGTGTTGCTTTTGGGGGCCACACCTCTCCCCTTAGTTTACCACAGGCGTTTTAGTCACTGTCTAATGTGGAGGCAGTGTGCCCAACGTCCATCTTAGGTTTTGTCCATATGACTCCCAAGTGTTACTAAACATTGTAGTGTTTCCCACATATCCTCTTGCAAAGTTCTGTGTACCTTTTAACACTTTCTGAATCAGTCTGATGATCTTAAAAGAGTATGCTGTCTCTGGGTTGCTAGAAAGTCTTTCTTTGTATCTATGCAGCATTGTTAACCCTTCTGTTTTTCCAACTGATATGAGCTCAATACAGATATTAATATTTTTCTAGAGTGTAGGTATCTTAGCATTTAGCCATCAATGCAATGAGGTGGTGTGCCTCAGTTTCCCTTTTCTCACAGAAGACCAAGTTTTTTATGGTTTCTCTGCTGTGACAAGCTTCAAGTTTCACCTTCATTACATGTAGGAATGCTTTCAAACTGCGGCATCCCCCCGCCCCATCGTGTGGCTCTGATCAGGGATGAGCCCTTTAAGCCAAACGCAAGCAGCCCAGCGTGAACGGACATCTCTGAATGTCTCCCTAAACAAATTCCCCTATTTCAACCAGGTGCCCATGAATGATATCACTCTCATGAGGCTAACACAGAGAGATAAAGAATGACTGTTGCTTGAAAGCACCCAAAACCCAGGAGCTTTTGCTGCCATGCTCTGTGCTGCAATGATTCCATACTACTTGCTTACTGGCCTGGCAAGTAAAAGTGTCCTACCATGGAGGACAGAATAAGGCAGCCCTACCCAGAA
This sequence comes from Chelonoidis abingdonii, assembly GCF_003597395.2. Classification (NCBI taxonomy): domain Eukaryota; kingdom Metazoa; phylum Chordata; order Testudines; family Testudinidae; genus Chelonoidis; species Chelonoidis abingdonii. The sequence goes on from NC_133792.1 coordinate 535,595, forward strand.
ACCTTCTGCAAAGGCTTTCAGAGTACCTCCAGGAGAGCTTCATGGAGATGTCCCTGGAGGATTCTCGTTCCATCCCCAGACATGTTAACAGACTTTTCCAGTAGCTGTACAAGTCTTCAGGGCAAAGGAATCATTAAACACACTTTCTTTTAAACCCTGTATTGTGTTTACAAAGGTACACTCACCAGAAGTGCCTTCTCCGGCATCATGGTCTGGTAGCCCACGTTGGGAGGGTGTGGAGGGTATTAGCTCCAGGGTGATGAACAGTTCCTGGCTGCCGGGGAGAACAGACTCACTGCTTGCTGGCTGTGCACTGTCCTCCTCCTCCTCCACAAAATCTTCCTCCCTGCTCTGTGAGACTCCCCACTTGCAGGTGTCCATGGACTGTGGTTGGGGTAGTGGTGGCATTCTCCCCTCCCCCCCCGCCAGAATTGCATGCAGCTCATCGTAGTAGCGGGATGTGTGAGGCTGTGACTCGGAGTGACCGTTTGCCTCTTGTCTTTGGTAGGCTTGCCTGAGCTCCGTGATTTTCACACGGCATTGCTGTGTGTCCCTGGAGTAGTCTCTGTCCGTCATGCCCTGGGAGATTTTTCACTTATACGTTGGCGTTCCATTTTTTTTTTAACAAAGTTCTGCCTGAACAGATTCTTCTCCCCATGCATGGTCACCTGTGCTGCTGAGCTCTGCATGGTCACCTGTGCTGATGAGCTTGCCATGCTGGCCAAACAGGAAATGAAATTCAAAAGTTCCCAGGGCTTTTCCTGACTACCTGGCTAGTATATCTGAGTTGAAAGTGCTGTCCAGAGCAGTCACAATGGAGCATTCTGGGATAGCTCCCAGAGGCCAATACCATCGAATTATATCCACAGTACCCCAAATTCAAACCAGCAATGTCGATTTTACTGTTACTCCCCTTGCCGAGGTTGAGTACAGAAATCAATTTTAAGAGCCCTTTAAGTTGACAAAAACGGAGTTGGTTATGTGGACGGATTGAGTTTTAATTTGACATAATGCTGCTAAATTCGATATAATCGTATACTGTAGACCAGGCCTAAGATTCAGGAAGGAGTTGGAAGACACAATGTGCTGCGTCTCAGCTAATACCTGTAAATAGAGAAGCAGAACATCGTGTGCCCTTAGGGCTTACCATGGCTGCCTGCAAGCTGAATTCTGTTGCTCAGCCACGTGTGATGCCTCAGTCACACCAAACCGGCAGGCAGTCAGTCTAAAAGGCAAAATGCGACCTTGTACAGAAAGAACATGTGCTATGTTGTACTATGAATTGCTTGTTTCACTGAGAAAGAGTCTCTCCTTTGTTCTCTAAATTTATCTTTTTAAATTCTACTCTCCCTTTTTCTCCTCCTGCAGGTGCAAATGTTTCTATGCCCCCGCATCATCTCCGTCCCAGAGGCTGTCCCAGCTTAGAAGGAGAAAAAAACCCACACTCGAGACGACATGTTTTCAGAGCATGTTTTCTCCTGCACTGATAGGGCACAGATGAATGCGTGGAGGCAAATAATGGCAGCATCCCGGAGAGTGTTCAATGAACACAATGAGAGGAGGCAGGAGCATGATGAGAGCAGGCAGGATGCCACGCTCAAGCTAATGGGGGAGCAAATGGACACGTTCAGGTGTCTGGTGGATCTGATGCAGGAAAGGCAGCAAGAGCATAGACTGCCACTGCATCCCCTGTGTAACTGCCCTCCCTCCTCCCCAAGTTCCATAGCCTCCTCACCCAAACACCCAAGAACATGGGGGTGGCGGAAGGGGGAGAGAATCCAGGAACCCATCCACTCCACCCCAGAGGATTGCCCAAGCAGCAGAAGGCTGGCATATCCTAAGTATTGACATATACTGTGGCCTTGTCCATTCCTCCTCCTCTCATCCCCCAGCCCACCCATTCCTTCCCTCCTCCCCACCGCACCCGGGCTACCTTGTGATTTATCTCCCTGTGGTTTTAGTCAACTAATAAAGAATGTTTTTGAAAAAATAGTGACTTTATTTCCTCTGGAAGCTGTGATCAAAGTGGGGAGGAGGGTGGTTGGCTTACACAAAAGGACCGGGTTTGTATCAAGGAGAAACAAACACAGCTGTTGCACCATAGTCTGGCCAGTCATGAAACTGGTTTTCAAAGCTTCTTTGATACGCAGCACACACTGCTGTGCTCTTCTAATCACACTGGTGTCTGGCTGCATGAAATTGGCTGCCAGGCGAGTTGCCTCAACCTCCTACCCCAACATAAACATCTCCTCCCTTACTCTCATAGATATTGTGGAGCACACAGCAAGCAGCAATTACAATAGGAATATTGGTTTCACTGAGGTCTAACCTAGTCAGAAAACAGTGCCAGCGAACTTTTAAATGTCCAAAAGCAGAGTCTATCACCATTCTATACTTGCTCAGCCTATGGTTGAATTGCTCCTTACTACTGTTCAGAATGCCTGTGTACGGCTTCATGAGCCATAGCATTAAGGGGAAGGCTGGGTCCCTGAGGATAACTACAGGCATTTCAACATCCCTAACAGTAATTTTCTGGTCTGCAGCGATTCAAAGAGACCAGAGTTCCTGAAGATGCACGTGTCATGCACCTTTCCTGGCCATCCCACATTGATGTCGGTGAAACATCCCGTGTTGCAGCACCATCGAGAAGTACCCCTTGCGGTTTCTGCACTGGCCGCCCTGGTGGTCTGGTGCCAAGATAGGGATATGTGTTCCGTCTATCGCCCTACAACAGTTAAGGAACCCCATCACCGCAAAGCCATCCACAGTAGCCTGTACATTTCCCGGAGTCACTACACTTGATAGCAGCAGGTCAGTGATTGCATTGGCTACTTGGATCACAGCAGCCCCCACGCTCGTGTCATGCAAGGAGAATGGGGAGCGGCGGCGCGAACACCTACCTGACTCCCGTCGACTAGTGAGAAGTTCTACTAATGACCCCCACCATGATCCGCGCTCACAGCGTCTCACGACAGTCCCATCAGGCATTCATATAGCAGCGCTCAGCCACCGGAAGCTTGCCGAGACTGCTCGTCTTCTCTGGTTTCAAAGATTGCGTCCATACCGCTGGCCGTCTGTTTTAACTATCAAGTTGGTACGGATCCGCGAAACACTTGAGAGGGCTCCCCTGGTGCTCTCTCGCGCGGTGGTGCTCCCGGCCGGTCGGGACGTCAGCCGGGTTTGGCAGGAACCGCGTTGTTCGCGCTTTAACAATCAAATCTAGATCTCTACATCCCCCTTCATCCTTCACTCCCTACTCACCCGCACCAGTCCCTTCCTGGCCCATCTTTCTTCATTTCGTCAGTCTGTCTTCCTGAATTGTTCCCACAGTAAATCCTGTGCTTACAACCTTCTCAAGAAGCGAAGGCCAGATCTAGGCAGGTATGTGTTCATTTTTCATGATCGTATCGTTTGGCCCGCCAGACACAATTTCTTACCTTTATTTCGTTTTTCACCAAGTCTCGGTGTTTGAGGCTTCCGTTAGATTTATGTCCCCATTTTACCATGACCTCAATATCCACAGTTTAACCAACTACTTGGCCACCTCCCAGCCGCTCGTTATCGCCTCGCCTCTTTTTGTTTGTGTCATTCCTAACCTCATTTCCATTTCATTTTTTATCTTCTTCAAACAAAAAAAAATTCCCTCTTCTCCACAGACAAACTTTCGCCATACTGACAGAGATTCAAGCACTAACAGCCTATAGCTTACTCCGGCAAATCACCTTTTTGTTTTCCCTTTTACAAGATAGGAACATATGTTTCAAAACGCAATATCTCGTCTAAATCATACCAACCCAGATCACTTCACCGACCTAAGTAAGTAACAGAGTACTCTTCCTTTAGATCCGCTCAGAACACCCTCCCCTGGGTCCTAGCCACGAATTCCATTATATTATCATTTGATCATCCCAACACCAGCCCCACAGAATGACACAACAAATCCCCCTCTCTTGCCACCCTGATGCAGGCGGTCCCGGCGCCTCCGCTGCCGCAGGCATTCCTCCGACGGCCATCCCGGCAACTGGTAGACGGCCTCGCCCTGTCGGTCGTGCACACCGTCTGCCCCTGGCGGGGACCAAGAAAGGACCCCGAGGCCTCCCCGCCACGCGCCGCCGCTGAGTGGAAGCTGCACTGCGGCGGAACGAGAGGCACTGTCCGAGCGGGGTCCTTGTGCAGCCAAGGGGAGGCTATGACGGAGAGGGGCCCCCGGGATATAGCGCAACGGCTGCCATTCGCCGAAGGTGACGGGGTCAGACCAAGCGGCCCCCAGGTGTTTCCACCGGACTCGGCACACGCCCTACCGCTGCACCTCTCTACCGCCTCCTGGGCGGCGCTCCGATGCGAGAGAAGACCCCTATCCCGTACTTGCTGGCCCCACGATGCTGGCCCACCACCCGCCACGCGTCACGTAGTGCTCTCCTGGCGATGACGGCACAGAGGACGCGACGCCGTGCTTACCCCTCTCGCCTTCCTCCTTTCACTCCTGGTCAGTGGAGGTCCCGCCTGCTAGATGGTGGAGCGTGTCGGAGAGCGTGAGCGGGGGCGCGCCACCTGATATGCTTGGGGGCGGGAGGACACCCGGCCAGCGTGAGAATAGCGAGGATGCGCAGCCGAGGATGCGGCGCTGCGCATCGGGGCGGTTCCGCCATGGAGGGCCTGCCTCTTTACGGGGCCTTCCCCTTCCTTCCCACCCGACCCTTCCACCGCCGGGGAGCTCCCCCCCCATCGGGAGGGGCGGACGTGCCGAGCGAGCTCCCCGTACTCGCGCTGCGGCCCAGCAGCCGGCGTGGTCAGGTGACCGCAGCGCGTTGAGGTGGGTGCTAGGCCAGTGGACTGGGGGGCTGTGGGAGGGAGGCATTGGGGCATCGCTTGCGCCTCCCCTCGCGCGTTCCCCCCCATAACGCAGGCGGGTAGGGACAACCGGGGGAGGGGAAGGAGAGGAGGCCACACCCTCCCGAGCTGCAGGCAGGGCGGAGTCCCGAAGGGCTAAAGGTGCGGACAGCCAGCTGCTAGGGTGATAGGTACAGGACCCGACGCAGAGGTTCGCTCCTCCTGTTTGCACGGGGATCAGGGGGCAAAGGCCGTGGCGGGTGCTGACAAGGGGAACACTCAATGGGAAGCACAACCGTGGGGGGCACGTGGGTCTGCGCCGCGGGACCACAGGAAGGGGCAGGTGGAGAAGGGCATCGGGAATAGTGCAGGGACCACGGAGTACGCGCGGGCTGGGCAAATAGAGGCCACGCAGGGAAGCGTGGGCGACAACAGAAAGGGGCCCGTTCAGGGAGGAGGTGTGCGCACAGGCACTTCGACGTCTATATCGGCTGTGCTCTCAGCCCAAATGTCGCAGTGGCGATGGTGTGTCAGGCGAGCATGCTCAATCCGAGCATTGGTCCAAGCGAAGAACAGCCAGCGGGTGGGGCACGTCGTGGTGGGCACGAAACCAGTGGACGGGGCAGGCTCCGCCACCGCCCCGTGTCCAACGACTCATCCAAATCCCACCCACAAGGCACAGGTTGAAACAGACTCAGTCCGTACCTCGTCCGCTGGTCTCACTTGCTCTCCAACAGCGCGGTCTCCTCCTCCTCCCTCCTTCACCTCCTCGCTCCAACGCTCGCAGAGCTTGCCCCAGTAGTCCCGCTAGCTCCAGTGTGCGTGTCTGGAGTCAGGCAGGCACGACCCGCTCCGCGGTGACCTCATCACACCAAGAGCGGGGTTCCCTCCCACCCCCCTCTCGGGCAGCGGCCAGCAGCCCCCCTCCCCTCAGCTGTAGTGGTAGTACGCAGGAACGGGGGGGGACATCTACTCTTGCCGCAAGCGGTAGCAGGAGGGGTGGTGGTGCCGTCTTCCCCAGCGCGCAGCAGAAGCCGGAAAGCAGAAGCAGGCACCGCCCGCACAGGCGCAGCGAAGCCCACGCCAGCGGAACAGACCGTAGGCACCCTCTCCCTCTTCTCCCCACGCCGCGGTCGAGGGAGGGCTCATTCCTGCCCAGGCGCGTTCAGTTCCTCCAGTATGTAGCCCAGCAAACATCCCTAGACCCTCGTAACCAATGGCAGTGTCCAGTTATCAGCACCTGAGCCCTAAGTCTTCTAGAAGGCATAGAGACTATTTAATTGATCACCTGCAGCCCAGCAGGCCGGCTACTCAGGGCCCTGGGTTAAAAAGACTCACTCATCGCGGAGGAGCTGAGGAGAGCCGGAGTGTGTGGAGGATCTGGGTCAAAGCAAGGGCTGCGCTGAGGAGTGTACTCTGATTGGAGGACACTGTTATCAGTCCCCGGCAGTCGTGCCATGTAGCGTATCAGGTTTGGAGGCGCCATCGGGAGTAGCCAGGCTTGTTAGTTCCCTGCAGCTTTACAGGAGGCTCTTCGCAGCTGCATCCACTCAGCCTGTCTGGAACCGGGTACGAGGGCGCCCGGTTCCCCGAACCGCTCAGCTCATGTCCAGACAAGGCAGGAGTCTACCCAGCTGTGGGGAGGCACTGAGTGAGTCCATTCTGCCAAGAAGTGCAGCCCCCAACGGTAGAGACGGAACTTTGCACATGCATGTGGCACTGGACTCCTTGCATTTGCCAGCTCATGCCATGGAATCCGTTCAGGTCCAGACAACAAGCACAACTGTGGGACCACCTAGAGTTGCCGTGTATGCGCTAGTTCCCGGTGCAAAACTTTTGCATGTGAAAGCCACCCTTGATACTTTCGTCGATTCTTTCCCTGCCCTGAAGCACAATACTCATATAGAGGCCGCCCTCACAGTTGAAGCTGCTGGTGATAGCCTGTGGACGCTTGCACACTTGTCAGTACCGCGTCTGTCGGGATCCATTTGGATGTAAATCCTGGTGACGGCCTCTG
>NC_133792.1:543502-613598 GCF_003597395.2 Chelonoidis abingdonii
TAGAAGTGGGCGGGCTTCGCCCGCCCACCCCTGGGATGCCAATAGGCTAACATACCTCTTTCTCAGTACTTTACTGTAGCCATCTGGCCTTGCCCCAACACAATATGCTTAAGAAATGCTCCTGAGCAACAAATTCAAACATTTCTTCAGAGCTTCCAATTCCTCTTCCCCTCACTATTTTCCCATTCAATCTTTCATCTTGTTTACATATTCCCCATTATTCAGACCAGCATTTCTCTTAAGATTCCTAAATTTCACCTGATATGTTTCTGGGGTGATTTGAAATCATTTCAAAATCAGTTCTTTGAATTTATAGTCATCTAAAGCATCCTGAAATGGCATTTCCTTGAATGTGGTCAGAACTTTACCAGTTAATTTTGCAACCAAAGTGGGGATTTTCTTCTCTTTAGGAATCTCATGAATTACACACAGGTTTCTCAAAGGCAGTGAAATATTCTGTAACATCATCTGTCATGTTGCATGCAGAACACAGTTGTTCTCATTTGTGGATTTTTGGAAGGTAGGAATCAGCGACATGGGAATGTTCTGGTTCTGCTTTTCTAGCAGTCCAACTGATGTTTTTTCCTCTTTTCTTTCTCCTCCATGGCTAGTCTGTGGGGTTCAGCTTCTTTGGCTTTCAGCTTTAGGGGCAATGGCCAAAGATCCAAGTTAGCTTGATTGACAGAGCAGACTGTCTCATGAGGGAGTCACCAGGTCAAGGGGTCCCATCCTCCGTGTGAGCTGAAATTACCTGGGCCAGAGTGGAGCCAAGGAGTGTGGTTATATTAAAGTGCACATTGTTTACTCATACCCAGTTTACCGAAGGATCCAGCTTGCGCTGTAGTGACTGCAGAGAGGTTACTAGGCTATGTGAGAGAGCAGAATCTTGCCTAGTGCATTTAGTGTAGCTAGTTATCCTGCAGTCCATTCAGTAATCGCTCAGACCTTCTCAGGCGCTCCATAGACTTGATTTCCCAGGCCTCTTACAGCCATCTGACGACAATGCTATTCCTATCCTATGACCTGTCTTCCAAAATGGGTAAGACAGACTTCTGTAGCTTCTTCTCCCTGCGCATGGGGTCACTCGTTAGCTGAAATAAAGTCATGTCCATTAGCCCCACTGTGATCATTAAGATCGGGAATAGAATTTGAGCAGACGTGTAATACACTAAAAACAAGTCCTCCTATAGCCACAGTCTTGTGGCTACAGTCTAATATGGCCACCCCTCTGATACGTGGCACATAACGCACTGTAACTTTATTCTCCCACACAAATGAGAACTGTCTTAAAAATATGGAGCTTTCATTTTTGGGCACTATAATAGGGCTTCCCTCATCTCTTCAGAACCTAATGGCTGTCCTTTTCTCACCACTGGTGCACCCTGCCAGCCAACCGCAGTGAGTCTTCTGTGGCTCAGGCCTCTGGCTGAGTCCCATAGTCCACATAAACCCCCTTCTGGGATAGTCAAGAATAGTCTCATTGCCCTCACGAGGGTCTCCGGCACCCCCCCCCCCTTTAAATTCTGCCCTTTGTTCAAGCGCTCCATAAGCATTGTCCCCTTCGTTGGCTTATGCCACTGTAGATGGTAAGGGAATCTGGGCGTGCCCATAACTCTGGGTTCCAAACCATTGCCCCTATAAAAAATAGCTAGGCACTGCTTGATTTCAGATCATTGTTGCTTCTTCCTACTTTCCGCTTTTAACTTCACCCTTTCTTTGGGGTTAAAGTTCTTAGGGCCTCTTCCTGCAAACCTAGATTAAGCAAATGCTACCAGAATTAAACTCTGGCTAGCCTCTGCATTTATGTGGGCAGAGAGAAGCACCCTTTCTTGCCCCTCCAGTTCCTGCCAGGAACTGACCTGCTCAGGCCCTGCAGTTCCTTTTATCTGAGCCTGATGGGCTCTGATTGGCTGCTTTCATGAGGACTTTCTAGACAGACCTAGATTTGTAGCGCTTTTCCTGGGACAGGGTGTAATAGGACCCCACAACATCACAGGCACAGTTAGATTGCTTTTCTTAGCACCAGATGAGCTCCTAAGATGCTTAGCATGAGTGGGATATATCATACTGATGTTAGAGGAAGGATGTGGAAAGGGAGGCTGGGCCAGCATTTATCACAGTAGCCTCGGACTTAAGCGACCCAGGTTCCATTTCCTGCTCCCTCAAAGACTTCCTGTGTGACCCTGGGCATGTCACGTAGCCCTTCTGTGCATCCATTCCCTGCCTTAAAAACAGGAATAATAGTGCTTCCTTTCTCACAGGAGTGTTGTGGGGATACATACATTAAAGAGTTTTGAGGTAGTCAGATACTACAGTAATGGGAATCTAAGATAAATGTTAAGGTAGCAAGCAGTATGTTGCTTTTTTTTATAGTATTAGGAAACTAGGTTCAGAGGCGGCTCCAGGCCTCAGCACGCCAAGAGCATGCTTGGGCGGCAAGCCGCGGGGGGCGCTCTGCTGGCGCCACAGGGGCAGCAGGCAGCCTGCCTGCCGTGCTTGGGGAGGCAGAATCCCTAGAGCCGCCCCTGACCCTGGGATCACCTGGGGAGGGTCACACAATCCTATTGGAATGCTCATTTTTTCACTGGTTTCCTTCTAATTACAGGCAAGGGTTGCTCTCAGTAAATTGCAGTCCTTTTCGGAATAACCATCTCAGGCTGCTCATCCTCGGCAAAGGCATCTCTTGTCCAAGTGTTCAGTTGACCTGCTGCAGGAGAACAGGAAACAACTCTGGGAGCAGCCCCTGTATACCTGTGCTCGACTGCAGGGGTGACAAGACCTCAAAGATGGCACCGGTTACCTGAAAGGAGTGTATGATAAAAAATGAGATCTTTGCCCAACACCATCTGTTAGGACCTGTAGGACTTGGGTGGCAAGCAGGGAGTCTCCCTACAGAGATCTCCACAGCTCAGTGGTGTCAATGCTATTTAACAGACGTTACATGTAATCCCTGGATACTTTTGTGGCTCAGACTGAATACGTCATATTTAAGTAAAGACCAAATTATCTCCTTGCCTATGATGAGAAAGTTAGGAGTTCTGTCTTCCTCGTGTTTAAATATTGCGTTTCAAGTTATAGAACTAGGTTAAGTGACCATGTCTTGGTCTACCAGGCATCATGTTCCCCCTCCACCCCAGCATCATTGCTTCCTGGGCTAGTCTACCAACCTGCAAGTATCATTTAGTTCTAGAGCTAAAGGAACCCTGCCCTGGGGACCCTAGGGTCTGCAGGGAGGGGATTTGCAGAAGGAAGGAGTAGAGCACCACATGAACGCACAAGTGACATAAGCAGCACATTAATAGAATTACAGCGCACACACACACACACACCACGAAGAGTAACTCTAATGAATGAGACTAGCCCAAAGTAACGGATACATCTGGTAACATTGTACCTGTCATTCCTGTACTGTACTTGGTAATGCACACTGGAATACATTATCCCAAGTGAACACACAAACGGATGGGGGAGGGTCTAAGTTAGCTGTAATCATTCATGAAAGAGCCCGCAGAGTCATTGTATACAGTTCTCTGAAAGCAGCTGCTCAACATGTAGTCAAAAAAGGTAACAACATGTTAGGAACCACTAGGAAAGGAATAAATAATACAGTAAATATCATTATGTCACCGTATAAATCTACAACAAAGAGTCCTGTGGCACATTATAGACTAACAGATGTTTTGGAGCATGAGCTTTCCTGGGTGAATACCCACTTCGTTGGATTCACCCACGAAAACTCATGCTCCAAAACATCTGTTAGTCTATAAGGTGCCACGGGACTCTTTGCTGCTTTTACAGATCCAGACTAACATGGCTACCCCTCTGATACTATAAATCTACAGTATCCCTACACCTTGGATATTGCATGCAGTTTGGGTCAGCTCATCTCAAAGACGCTATGTTAGAACTGGAAGAAGTACGGAGAAGTCCAACAAAAATAATTAGGCTAATAGGACAACTTCTAGTACAAGTAGCGATTAAACAGACAGGGACCTTTCAGCTAGGAAAAGAAACGACTAAAAGGGAGTGTGAGACAGGTCTATACCATCATGACTGGTGTAGAGAATGTCAATATGGCAGTTTTATTTAGCCCTTGACATAACAAAAGAACAAGGGGTCACAAGCATCTGGCACCCACCATTGTCAGATGCACCAGTCTTCTGGGGGAGCTAGGCTAGCTACTCGTATGTTTTATGTTCTTAGCTAATTAAATAGAAATTCAGCTTTACCAGCCTCTGAGCATGAGACCCAAAACTGCATTTATGACACTGTCAACCTTTGTATGACCCATAATACCTTAATAAGAGGCTAATGTATCTAGACAGGTCACTTGCATGTGACTCAAAGAGATGAACAATAGCTGCTAAGTGTATTTGTCTATATTTATCTATACCCGGTTGGAAGTTTCATAATATAACCAAATTAGCTTGTAGATGCTAAATCCCTTTCATGTCTTAATTACCTTAATTATGTATGCAAGGTGTTCAGTTAACCTTAAAATCAAAGATGTAAGACACTGCAAGAAACTAATAATTTCTACATTGTCTTCAATTTAACTATCTGTGGTACAATGGAAGAAGGGCCAATTACCTCTGTGATTGAGAGTAACTAGTTCACAGTGTATGCACAGGAAATAGAAGATCTCAGACTTTATATCCTGTTTCCAGCAGAACCATGGCCTGCACACATGAGGGGCATGGCCTTCTTGGCCCACAAAGTATGATTAACCCTGCTGAATCAATGCGGGCAGGGGCGGCAAAATCCCTAGAGCCGTCCTTGAATGCGGGGTAAGTAAACCTTGTGACACATGGTTTTAATTTCTGTTTGTTAAACTAAATAGTACCACTGTAAGGCATTTTTTCTAATCCTTTAATCACTGTGGCTTTTCTGTCACTATCATCCGGAATTTATCAACACACTTTTGGAATTGTGGGCACTAGAAGTGGACACAATAGTCCAATGGTAGTCACACAAGTGTCAGTTTTAGAGGTAAAATGTACTCCTGTGTGAGATTCCTCTTTTTATACCTCTGAGCTTTAGCTTTTTTGGCCACAACATGACTTCATGTTCAGCTAATTATTCACCATGAGCCGCAAATGGGCTAAATTCTTTGTGCCAAGAAGCATACATGAACCATGAGAGCTGTTTAGCTATCTGACCTTACTGCATCTCCTTATGTAGAAGGAGACTTTGATGATGGTCTGCTTCAACTGCATAGATGAGGCACAGAATTTATGTTCCTACCAATTCATTCAATATCATCCAATGCGCACACCTTTTCTACACCTAATGAGTGCAACTTTCACAGGTCCACTGTATGAACGGCCCTATCTCAATATTTCCTGGTAAAGAACCGAGATTCATACATTGGTTTCAGGAGTATATTCTAATGCACCTCCCAACTATACCAGGTAAGATCTTTCCCCAGATTAGTATGCATTCTAGGTCAACTCATGCCTGCTGTAACTACACTGGGGATGACTACACTTATAGCAGTAATTAATTTAGCTCACTATCCCGTGTTCAGCTGCAAGTTAGATGCATTAAAAACTACAATCCACGTACAGGCGGTGCAGACAGAATTTCCATGATGTCGTAATATTATAAAGCTATGGGTTTTAGATGTTGTACATGATACTCTGTTCCATCCAAAAGTACCTACCATGAAATGTCATCATCACAAAGAGTGCCAGACACATAGCATTTACCATTACAATTTCTGCTAAAAGTTTAGAAAGCCAGCAAATCTCACCTTTAGCACCTCATATGTCACCCAGTTGCTAGTCATATGACAATAGAAGGGAAGAATTTTATCACAGAATTGCGATTCACCTATTTACATCTTCCTTCTGCGTCTTGCAATTGTTGTTTATTTAACCCTAACACTGTATGATTTCCTGTTGAGTTAGATTGTCTGAAAGATGTTCAGTGCCCCTAACAGCCGTTGGTTTTACTGGGATTTGAAGGTAGTGGGAAACACATGGGGATGGGGTAGTGGGTGTTTGAGTGGCGGTGGAGGGAAACGTGGGGGGTGGGTTGCAAGGACCTCTTCGGGGGTAGGAAGACATGGAGATAGAGGCAGATGTGCCTTACTGAATGGGAGGGTTAGGGGATTCTTCTGATTACCCCTGATAATAGAAATTGGTGCTAGCATCTTTAGCTCACTATCCAGTAAAGATTCTGCAGGCGCCCAAACACTGTGAGAAGTAGACCTGGGAATCATGTAAAGCCTCTTCCTTCCATCCTCCAGGTTTGTTTCTTGAACTACCTAATGTGTTTGGGGGAAATCGTAATGAAGAAAATTTGCTCCTTTCAGGTAGAGCTCCCCACATAAAATAATCTTCCTCTTTACTATCCATTCATGCGTTTTGATAGCATACAGAATAATAATTGAGGGCCAAAATTTTCAGAACTAGGTGCCTAAACTTAAGCTGCTAAAGCCATGATAAGGCCCCACCACCCTGATTCAGCATCCTAATCACATCCTTAACTCTAAACCCTCAAATAGACTTGTTTAAGGATTTTGCTTAGTCAGGGCCTCATTTTCAAAAATCCTGAGCACCCAGCTGTACCTATTGGCTATGCTCAGAATTTTTGGGGGCTCAGTAACTCTTGAAAATCAGGCCACTTTCTTACACCTCAGTACGAATTTAGAAGCTTAACTTTAGGTCCCCTGTTTTGACCTTTCCTGCAGAAGTCATTAAGGAATTTCCCCCCATGCACAGTTGGCTAGGTGTACGTTGTGAGTATGGTGTGGGGGGCTTCCCCCCAACCTTCATCTGAAGCATCGGGGATTGACCGTAGCAGATGGGACACCTGGTAGTTAATGGGACACCTGGTGTACCAATAGTGTAGGTTTAGGAGCATGAGCGTGGCTAAGAAATGTCACTGCATGCTTTGTTATCCTGCATTTAAGATAGTAGCAGAGCTTCACGCAGCGAGATAGAGGAGAATTCCTCCTGCATTTTTTGTTCTAATTTCCTCTATTGCTGATGGATTCCATAGCTAGATTTTGGCTCCATGGATGCAGAAAGCACAATATGAGGACCCAGAATAAACTCAAAACAACTGGGAGAAAAGGAAGACCTTCAGCAGAACATTCACTAGAAACTCAGGTCCAGAGGCTGTAGACAAACTCCTCAACTGGTGTAATTCAACACAGCTAGAGTGAAGTCAACAGAGCGACACTAGTTTACAGCAGCTGAGGTTCTGGGCATATAAGTGGTGAACATTAAAGCTGTGGAAGCAAGAGAAAAGGATCAAGGGAATTTGAACACAGCTCTATCTTAACTCTTCGGAATAAGAGTAAGAATCAGGCTAACACTACCTTTAATAGAGCGAGATTTCTGGTAGCGCTTGAGGCACATGGAAAGCGAGTGGAACAAAAAAAGTAAAAGCTACTGTTTTTTTGACCTTGTGTTACATAAGACTGGAATACAGACTGTAGCAGGAACTGCTGACAAAAGTAAGATATCAGAAGGAATTTATATAAACAAGATGTGGTTTTTGATCATTATTGTCTGTAACAAAAGATATAAATGCTTGTCCTCACTGTTTATCTAAGGGAGACCTGCCCGGGACGGGGGAACCCCTAGCCGGGTGTACTCTCCCCTTGCAAGTGTCAGGAAAATAAATTGTCTCTGACTTTTTGCAATCAAACTGGGCGTAAAGAGACTATTTTCTTCCACACAATTGAGCGATAGTTTTTAAATGTGTGTGTGAATATAGAATGGATATTAGAGAATACTATGGTTGACTTTAGCTCTGTCTGTTACCTCCTGCTCACTCACAAAGGTATTCATCTTTAAACCTTTCCTCAGCACTCCCTGCAGACAGTTCTTTCTCCACAGAGCTCCAGTTGGACTCTCAGTCTGTCATGTCCAGGCTAGTCAGTCCCGCCTTTGCAAGCACTATAGCAGCCAGGGGACTGTGGCCTACCCCCATAAACTGCTGATGACCAGGTAGGTGCTTCTCTCACTCTGCTGGAAAGGAGTATGGTCAAGAGCCTCAAAGGTATTCAGGCTCCTAACTCGCACGGAAATCACTGGGAGCTTGGAGGCTAAATACCTCTGAGGATCTGAGCAAGGCCTATAGCATTTGACTCGATAACAACAGTAATAATAATTTGCATTTCTAGAGAGATTGTCTTCTTCAAAGCATTTTACAAACATGTTTTCTAACTCTATGCTTCAAATAGCCATTATAAACAGACAATGATATCTTTTTTCACCACATCAAAAATAGGAGAGAGAAGAAAACGCAATTTATTAAAGCAATTTTTTAAGCAGGTTCTTATATGGCAAAAAATTAGAAATCCAGCCCTCTATAGATGACTCTGCTTAGCTGTATGCCTTATGGCTTAAAGCAGAATGCGAAGAATATTACTTCGCTTTTTTTAACAGTTTCTCAATAAATGACTACTCAAAGTATCTGCTTCCACCTAGTGGTGTGGGTTTGCAAAGCCTGTGTAATTTATATTCCCTGTTTTAAATATCTTTGCCTAAGGGATAAAAATACATCAGAATCTACTGAGACAATTCACACTTCTGCATAAAGACACACTTTCCCAAGTCAGCAAAGTTTCTGGACCCCCCCACCCCACCAAGAGGTTCCCCCTCTAGTCCTGAGTCAACATCTGCCAAAAGTAACTCCCCATTTTATTAAAGGTTCTTGTAACTGCCTATGTGAACTGTTCCGTTCTTTAGTTGACTACTACGCAGGCTCTTTTCTTCCTGGCAAACTTGAATTTTGATTTTCTACGTCATGGCCAATCTTTATTACCTCTCGATAAAGTGAACATGCCAAGTCCTGAGAGGACATACTGTCATTTTTTTCTGTCCTGATTCAGCAATCATAGCTCTGCGGATTAAACGCCCATTTATGCTATTTTTAATGGTGACCTCCAGTCCTTTAGTTCATCTATCAGGAGGTTCAATGAGAGCAGCTATACTTCACTAAACGCCGTTGATCTGACTTTGGAGTCCCTTGCAGCATGTGTGCGACTGCTGTAGGTGTCTCAGCTGGCTCCTCATTCCAGAGGAAAGAGACTCTGTCCTGTTAAATTAAGATCAAGAATGGCACATAGATTTGGGCCAAAAAGTACATTTTATTTTGACTCTATATTCTTATTTCTCAAAAGGAACAGTACAACAAAGATAGAAGCATTGTGAATAAACACTATAGTTAGTGATGAATCTTGTACGACATAGGACAGCTACTCTTCTACTATACGGATGGATGCCGTATTCATAGACATGCTAAAAAGACAGGCCTAACTGAGAGACTGTACCCATATTAGGGCCAAATGCTGCTCTTCTGTTACATGAGTCTGTTCCCCCTGACTAGGGCCCAGATCTGTGTAAAGAAGAGTAAATCTGGTCCCGAGGGAGTAGCGAACAACTTCCAGTTGTTTTTATTTTTGCTGTCTTGCAGCAGATGGTGGTACAAGTCAATAGTATTGTTCATGCTGTAGCTATAAAACATTTCCTTCATTTTGGCTGCCTCTATGATAATTTTACATTTATCACGGCCAAACCCTCAGCTAATGTAAGTTATAGCATTTCATTAAAGGCAAGGAGACTTTGCCACTTTACCCCACCTGAGAGCTGATCTTTGCACATTAATAAAAATTAAGCCCCTTCTACATTTATAAGGGAATAGTGTTTTCTCAAATTGTTATAACTCTGATGTCAAATCATTTCAAGTTTGAATGTGTTTTACAAAGATTATCTGGTTCACGTTAACACACCTGGAGGCCCAGATATGGGAAAATTGTTTAAGAAGTGTGGTTGAGTCTAAATTATAAAGAGAGTTCCAAATAACGACCACAATTCAGGAAAGCAGCCCTACTTATCATAGCTCATGACTGCTATGAGCAAATTCTTAAAATTTGGCTCATAGAGCATGGCCATAATTTAAAAAAATTAATTGACACAGCTGGATACCACCCATATTTGAAACATGAAGTAGCTTAAAATGGTTCTAGCATGAAGTGCTCTGAGAGGGCTTCAGGAAATGTGGTCCTCTTAAGAGTAGATACCAGGTTGCAATATGGTAAAGCAATTTATACAGAGTACATGCTGATTTTAATCATGCAAATTTCCTAAGCACTTTACAGAATATCTAATTGCTTATTTTTAAAGCCTAATCAGAGAAAAAATACAATGATTTGGGCTAATTGAATTCTTAGTGTTGTGTAACAACAAACACTCTTATTGTCTAGATCTACGGATAGCTGGCTCTGAGCAAACAGAACAGAATGTTCAGTGTTTAGGGTTCTTTACTGAAGCAGGTCTACGCTTTACCTAAGAACATGAACACAAAAGAATTCATAATACTGTCACTTTTGACCTTAACAATTCGTGAATATTTGGAGTCTCGTGAGTTGTTTCTAGACTAGGGGGATAAATTGATGATGGAGTCAGGTTTTTTTTTTTAATGCAATCCTGTTTATTTACAAAAATATAGATAGAGTTCAATTTTCCGGTGACAGAAGGAATAGTTTCTTTGCTCACAATTTCTATCCAGCATCTACCCAAAATCTCTCTCTCTCTCTCTCTCACACCTTTTTCTGAGCTGTCACTACAAATACTGCTCTGGGGCGCCTTTGTGCTTCTGTGGTGTCACACTCCCCCCTCCCTTCTATTCCCATTCTCCTGCATTTGCACTCAGATTGCAGTGAAAGACCCTTTGACTGCATGGCTAAACTCCTATTGCAGCTTGGTGGTGGCTTCTAATTCCACAAAAGAGATTGATTGTTTTTACATTTATCCTGAATGAAGGACAACTAGTACGCCCACCACCTGCAATAAGACTTCCTCTTTCCCCAGCCTAACTACCTGTTTTCATATTGTTTTTATAAATCCATATCTTGTACACTTCCACAAAACCTACAGCATTCTTTTATTTGTGCTAATCTGAAAGAAGACATTGGATGCATAATTTCAGTTACCCATATGTAAATCTGTGATAATTCATTAGAATTATTCCATATTTATCCTGGTGGCATAATATGTTAACAAGTCACTAGTGAAAATATTAAATTTTCTCATAATTATTATAACAGACCTATCACAAGTCAGAGTATTGAGAAGCTCATTTTTGGTTGGAAAATGTTAATGAAAATTAAACATTTTGTGAATTTTTTCCTCCATTTTCTAACCAGCCCAAAAAGAAACCTAAGGGACAGCTCCAGGAATTTAGTAGCAAGACAATTGTATGTTATTAAAGTGATATGAAGGCTGTTTCTATAGCATTTCATTTCCAGCAGATTTGTAGACAACAAGTTAAATAGAGCATGCTTGCAGGTATCAGCAAACCCATTGCTAAATGGGTATCTTCTAAAGCAACTGAATGGTCCGTTAAATAGTTATTCCCCACCCTTGCATCTATCAGTGGTTCGAGGCTATAAACTGAAGATTAACATCTGTCTCTCTCTCTGAATACACTTCAGAGAGTTCAGAAGAGAGCAGGATCTGTTGTACAGCTATTCGAGCCTATCTCTTTAGCACCCAGATTTTGAGGTTGGCTAATAATCCATGGTCATGAACATATACATGCAAACACAATGGACGTCAGGTGACAACCCAGCAAAATGAACCTCAGGAAAATAACTCATGACCTTTGCCTCCAAAAACACAGGTCTCTACTGAGTACATCAAATGAGTATCTGCACCACTTGCTTTACTGAGCAAAACACCAGCATCTCTTATGCAACCATTAATTTTAAACCCATGCTTAAGTCCATCCCTCGTCAGCACTGAATGGGATGTAAGCAGGTGCTCAATTGCTTTGCTGAATTGGTGCTATAGTCAGGAGATGGAAATTGCATACATACAAGCAGGTCTGAAGATCAGTATTAAATTCAGTACAGGGCAGTAGGACAAAACTGTTACAAAACTTCTGGGAACAGGAGGCTGGCAGAGCCTTCCTGAACAGAGTGGAAATTTGACAATACTTAAGTCATTGCAAGCCTGAAGCTGTTAATAATTACAAGCCTGATTCTGCCTTGCTCATTTACATCCGTTAGTACTTTATTTCCTGAATAGTGTTCATGCTAATTCCATATAAGCTAATTCCATGGAAGTGTGATGGCCACCATCTTGGCCCATGTACTGGGGCCATCCAGAGTTAAGAGCATGAGATGCTACAGCTTAAGCTAAAGAAACAAAGTTCTGTAGCTGGAGCCTGTCACAGCTCATCTGCTTTGTGGCTCGGCAGAGACTAGGACCTGTAACACACACTCACTGCTGGATTACAGAAGGTTGGGAAAATCAGGCCCCATGACTGGCTGTATACTGGTATTTCCCAAGAAGGATCACCACATTAGGTGTCATTTTTAATGACCTCCTGTAAAACAACTGATAATGAAAAGATAGTAGCATCCTGCATTGTAGTGTGAACATGTCAGATCTCAGAAACTATAACTGGTTCAATGAATACTTAGGACATCTCCAAGCGCTGTAGACAATGGCAGTGCTATGATGAATTGTACCCATCTGGGTCAATATGGAATTGGTGCCCAACAATGTGTCTGTCAGGGGCAGTGTGCTGCTAAATGTGTCATCTTCAAATGAGAGGTAAAACTCACACCTGTGTGATCAGTCAGGGTCCCATGGTGAATTTTGTAAAAGTGTGTGTTTTTTAACTCCAATGATTTGGCCAGGAGTCAGATCAGCTAATTACATTTTAATCTAAATTGCAATTAGATAATGTATTCTTCGTCATTTCCTATCCAAACTGTTGTGCTACAAAACAGATGCTGCATCCCATCTCTGAACTGGGCAAGTTATCCCCAGTTACCCTCCCTTATCTACATCACAACGGTGTTTTGAGATTTAAGCTTTCTATATATGATAGGGTTTTTATGTTGCTTTCCCCCCTTCTCCCCCTGCATCACCAGAGTATCTACACATGATCATCCATAGAGTCGATAGTGGGCTTAACGTTTCTAAAGTGTTTTGCTGTGTGGATTAAATTGCTCCATAGGTACAGAGGGTTATATATTTAAAATACCAAAACAAGAGACCATCACAGTGACCTGGCTAGCTCCAGTGACTGGTTTTATGGAGCCTTTCACCAACAGGTGCCGGATCTAGGGGTGCTGCCAGATCCCCTGGCTTGAAGTGTTTTCCCTCATATACACGGTTTACAGTTTGGTTCAATTGCTCAAACAGCTCCTCCACTATGCAAATTGTTCCAGCACCCCAGCTTTCACCTCTAAGTTAGTGAGTCATATTGTTAGCTGAAATTGGGCCAACTAGTAACCTTAGGGGGACTAATGACTGACCAGAATTTGGCAGAAAGCAGCACATTTATTATACTGAGAGTTAATCTCAAAAGAAGGGGCGGCGTCACACTCACACTCGCATACTCATGCTCCCGGAACAGGCACAGCACAGGAGATGTCAGGATCCTTTAAAGTAAGTGTCCCACAGCACAACGATGGATGGTGGATGAAGGTAAGTCTTCCCCAGGCATTATGGAATGCAAGGCAGCGAACCACTGACCAGGTGGTCCGGATGAAGGGCCTTCACGGGAGGTACAAGCTGTGAGTGCTCTCCTGAGCACATGGCCCCTTCCCCTTTTTAAGGATCTGCTCCTCATGGAGATGACTAGAGATGGCCTCATTTGGATGGTCACACTCCACCTTGGACAGTGTCCATGCACTGAGTGGCTGACCGCTGCCTAATTAGAGTCCCAGGCACCTTGCCTATCTGGGAGCTCTTCTGATCTTCCAGCTGTTTAAGCAGCCCATTCATCGCACAAGCATTCCAGCAGGGAGGGGGAAAGCCACTTCACAGGTATTCAAAGAGGAAAAGGAGATAAAAGGCAGCGTTGTTCTAGTTTTGGTATCAGAATTGCTAAGGCATAAAACCTCCTTTTCATCCCTAAGCATCTTTACAGAAAGAAGGAGCAGTTCAGTATTGTTATTCATTCATGGCTTGTTCCTTCATTAAGCTCAGCCTGGTCATGTCTTTGCATATGCTGTCCTAACATCTAGCTGATGGTCAGCTCTAGCTTGGCTTGACCTTGGCTGTGTGAGCTTTCTTTGGCATCCTATCATCTGTTTGTCTTCTGCAGTATCCCGAGGTGTAGCAGAGCCGGAACAGCATTCCAGCACTTTTGGTGCACAGAGGATGCTATTTCTCTTTCAAAATGGCACACTCCTCACAGCGTCATCTCACACTTCCCATATGTGTAAGATCATGCCACAGGGAAGACACCATTTTGTAGAGCCAAATGGCATCCTCCACACATTTGTGCGAGGTTACACCAGTGGGGGCGTTCCAGTAGTGTATAGCCATTCAGGACTATACCACCAGCCCATTCAGGACTTCCTCCAGCCTTCTGATGTCTGTTTCATTTAACACAGTTGCTCCCAGGCCATAGACTAATGCTGTTAGTACGCTGCTTTGACAAATTTTCACTTTGTTACTAAACAATATTTTTTTCAGTCCATAAGCTCATCAGTTTCTGTGCAACACTCATAGTTAAGGTACACCTCCTTTTAACTTCCATTGGCACTAATCAAACTTTTTGGAGCCATACAAGATTTTACTGACTCTATAACTCTGTTTCAGTACTATCTGGTGTTCCTTTTCCAACATGCAACCACTTATTTTCTTGGCATTTATTGTAAAACCAAGTTGACTACACCAATTCTCCATGACAGAGAAGAGAATATCTTACATCATTTGACTTGAGCCAGCTGCTTAAATTTTCCACCAATGAATTTTAGTACATAGCTTTTATAATTGCAGTTATCGTATCTGGAACTCCATATAACTTTGCTACTTTCCATAATTCATCCCTCCAAACTGAATCAAATGCTTATAAAGTCAACAAAACTGCAAATATCTTTAATCTCCATTCTCATTTCCCCCCACCATTAACTATCTGAGCATGAATGTCTGATTAATGCAACTTTGGCCTGGTCTAAACCACGCTGTTCCTTGTCTACTACTTCCTCTAAAATTGGCCTTAATCTGCTAATAACGGCTTTCATCGTGATTTTCCCCAGTACTCAAAATAAGCTTACAACACTATAATTAACTCGTTTCTTCATGATTGTCTAAAAGAGTAGTTGTATCATTCAGCTAGTATCTCTTGTTCCCGTACCTTCTTGGATATTTTTTCTAATGCTAATAGCATTCATCCCACTGGCTTTTATTAGCTCAGCAGTTATATTGTATACTTGTGCAGCTCTCATTTTCTAATGGCTTCACTGCGCTTCCTATTTCTTCTTTTGATTTCAGTTCAGTGCTGATATCCACTTAGGCTTGCTTTGCAAGGTGCCCTGTTTTCTAGGATGTCTAAAATGCTTGCATCTGGATGAATAAGGTTCAGCACTTTGTCAAAGTGCTCCTTCCATACTCTCAGCACCAATTTGACATTTGTTCTCAATGCTTTCATTGTTGGCCTGATTGTGTTTCCACTCAGTTTAACCTTTTTGTATATTGTTTTCTTGATGCGTCCTCTAGTTGTTGAGGCCCTGCCTTCCAAAATTTTTGCTTGTCCAATAGTTGTGATTTATTCACTGCTTTGTGCAACGCTTTTGGAAGGCAAGCAGATGAGGGTGGAACTGCTAATACCTGTTCCTAGCAGGCCAGTTGGTAATCCCATTTGAAACGCGCTTGTTATAGAAACAGTGCTGCAAACCCAAATAATTTATATGGATTCTGATCAGCTAACAAATAGAAATGGTCATAGGTTTCAGAGAACATTACAGTTGGAATGATTAAACTCTGTGTCAGGCCAAGCTCAGCTAGTAACAGAGGAGTTAAGGAAGTTACAACTCTCCCTTGCTGCAACACAGGAGATGTATTGCCTACGTACAGGAAAGCTGACGCTCAGCAATTACATTGTCCTTTACTCTGGACAGTCAAGTGGACAAGTGAAGCATAGCGATAAGATTGCTATAGCAGTAGACAAGAGAACAGTTACTTCATTGAACAGCTGGAAAACGACGTGTGAGCAGATTGTCATAGCAAGGTTTACTACTAACTACAATAAACTATGCATAACTGTCAGCTGCTGTTACATCCACAAACAGAAGCAGGAGAAGAGGACAGCTTTAACAACAGCAAGATAGCATTGTAGATGAGAGTTCTGATCAAGCTATGATCCTGATAATGGGAGATATGACTGAAAAGATTTGTGGCAGATATGGTAAGCTGATGACCACCGCTGGACTACATGGCATTAGGACAGCAAACCATAGTAAAGATAAGAACTTGCTATAACAAGTTCAAGTCTGAAACTTCATTGCACCGTGATCCCCTTATGACAACAAAAATTACTGTGTGAGCCAGGAGGGGGAACCGAAGCCTGAACCCACCCTAGCCCGAACTCCTGTGGGCCAGAAGGGGTCAAAGTTGAAACTCAAGGGCTTCAGGCCCAGGTTGGGGGTGGGGGGCTATGACTTGATCCCAGGCTTCAGCCCTGGGCCCAAGCAAGTCTAACACCAGTCCTGACAACCATATTAAAAAGGGGTCCCAACCCACAGTTTGAGAAGCGCTGTGCTATAACAAGCACTGATTATTGGTTATACTTGGTTTACTCACAAAGACATGCACAAGGTTACATGGAACTTACCACATGGTTAAACCACAAACCAGCCAGAACACATGTCAGGAGACCAGACCTAGTGGTCAGAGTGAGAGTCATGCTTAGTGGTGAGAATCCAAATGCCAAAACCAGGCACCTCCCTAGGTAACCCATTCCAGTGCTTCACCCCCCTCCCAATGAATTTTTTTTTCCTAATATCCAACCTAACTCTCCCCGACCCCCACTGCAACTTGAGATCATTACTCCTTGTTCTGTCATCAAGTACCTCTGAGAACAGTCTAGATCCATGCTCTTTGGAACCACCTTTCAGGTAGTTGAAAGCAGCTATCAAATCCCCCCTCATTCTTCTCTTTCTGCGACTAAACATCGCAGTTCCCTCAGCCTCTCCTCATAAGTCATGTGCTCAGCCCCCTAATCACTTTGTTGCACCTTCATGGACTCTTTCAAGTTTTCCACTCCTTTACTTGTAGTGTGGGGCCCAAACTGGACACGTACTCCAGAATGAGGGCTCACCAGTTCGAATAGAGGGGATGATCACGTCCTCGATCTGCTGGCAATACCCCTACTTATACTGCCCAAAATGCCGTTAGCCTTCTTGGCAACAAGGGCACACTGTTGACTCATATCCAGCTGCTCATACACCATAATGCCTAGGTCCTTTTCAACAGCACTGCTGCCTAGCCACTCGGTCCCTAGTTTGTAGCAATGTGTGGGATTCTTCTTTCCTAAGTGCAGGACTCTGCACTTGTCCTTGTACCTCTAATTTCTTTTGGCCCAATCCTCTAATTTTTCAAGGTCCCTCTGTATCCTATCTATCTAGCTACCCTCTAGCGTATCTACCACTCCTCCCTGTTTAGTGTCACCTGGAAAGTTGCTGAGGGTGAAATTCACACCATCCTCCAGATCATTAATAAAGATATTGAACAAAACCAGCCCCAGGACCGACCCTTGGGGCACTCCGCTTAATACTGGCTGCCAACTAGACATGGAGCCATTGATCACTACCCGTTGAGACCAACGATCTAGCCAGCTTTCTATCCACCTTATAATCCATCCATCCAACCCATACTTCTTTAACTTGTTGGCAAGACTAGCCAAAGTCAGATTGGAAATAATACACAAATGTTTATTAATGAAGGCAGTTACTCATTGCAATACTTTACCAAGTCACGGAGGATTCTCCTTTAGTGGCAAATTCTAAATCAATACTGGATGTTTTTCTAAAAGATCTGCTCTGGCATCAACAGGAAGTAGTTAAGGGAAGTCCTATGGCCTGTGCATTATGATCACCCCTGTCCCTTCTGGCCTTGGAATAGCTCAGTCTAGGTAGGAAATGTCACCTGTTCAGAGGAGACAGACACCAGGACATCCACTCTGCAAGGTCACAAGGGTAAGAAGGCTGGGATTTTTAATCAAGTTAGCTAATAACTCACAGCAACACAGCACTGCCTGCACAGGTAGTTAAAGGGGTGGTTCAAAACCAGGTTAGTACATTAACTATAAAAATAAAAGCCCAAGGCTAAAGGGGACGTGACAAATCCCAGGAATGGCAGGGCTTGGCACCACCTCGGCATCTCCTGAAAGGAACATTCTGATGGTCCTGGCAGAGACAATTTAGCAAACAGCCTACGCTGGTGATCAGGACTCTGATTAGCTATTGCTATTCATTAAGTTGCTGCCCTGTTCTTTAATTAGTGACACAATGAGCTCTTAGGGCCAGTGCCAGGAGCTGCTGTCTGCTGACTCAGCACGCTAGAAAGCAATAGCTGGAGAAAGACCTGTACTGGTAAAATGCCTCTTGCTCTGCGTTTGGGGCAGGACCCAAACTGGACCAAATGTCCTTGGAGAGAGGAACATCCCAGCAATTCCAATGCAGGCAGCATTTGTTCTCCTTGTTGTTAACAGTGGGACTGGAGACAGTTATCAGGGATGTGGGAAACTCCTCCTTCCAGCCACGGGTCTCTAACCGTACCACACATTTTATCACGTTTATTTGGTCACCACTTTCCTCTGGAGCACTGCTGGGCCATGGTCTGCTCCCATCCCCAGGAGTCGGGGCAGACTGTGGCCCCTGCTAAGGAGGGGAGGCACCAAACATGAGAGGTCCTGCTCTTAGCAGATCATCAGTTAGTGATTAAAGTTCAGCCAGGGTGTAACCTGGCTAAGCGACTGACCAGCCATGCCCAGTCCAAGCCTTTATCTCAGTGCAAACAGTACCCAGCTGTGCGGGACTCCCTAGACTGAGTGCTGGCCTGTTATTCAGTGACTACAGTGCAGCCGGCCAGGAGGTTGAAGGCTACATAAGCAGACGGCTCCTGCTGGGCTCAGAAAGCTCCTTGGCTTCTCCAGGCAGGTCTCTCCATTGCAGGGCACTGCTGGCTCCCCAGGCTTGTTGCCAATACGGGTAGGTCACAGCGAGGAGCTGAGGCAGCCACGCCATTCCTGCTTCCGCTGCCTATGTGGGCTTTGGCTCGCCTCGGGGACTTTGTGCTCCCTGCAGCAGCAAAGCCACAGGCCAGGGGCTGGCTCAGGGCAGGATCCGAGGACCCAGACAGCCAGTCGGGCAGCCAGGACTCTTTTACTGGCTGATTTCATCTCTGGGGGCAACTTTCCTCAGCACCCAGCTCCTCTGGTCCGGGAGCCAAGGCCAGTCCTGCTCCTACAGCCCTGGAGATGGTCCCTCAGTAACGGCCTGAGCCAGCGAGCTCAGCTAGAACCCAGCTGCTTCCCCAGGAAAGGACCCAAGGCAGCAGGTCCCTGCCCAGGCCTCATGGCGCTGGCTCCTGCTGACATCCTGCTTGACGTGTGTGCCAGGGAGTGTGGGATTTGCTACGAGGCCTACAAAGCGGCTTCCAAGTGGCGGGTCCCGAAGCTGCTGCTGTGCCACCACTCGCTGTGCCTCTCCTGCCTCAGGAAGCTGGTCTGCCAGGCCCAGGACATCTCCTTTGTGGTCTGCCCCTTCTGCAGGACGGTGACCCTGGTGCCTGAGCAGGGGTTGCAGGCCCTGCAAAACGACGAGGACATTCTGCGGGAGGCATCGGCCCCGTGCAGCCTGCGCAGCCCTGGGGTCCTGGCGGGGGCCAGCTCAGCCCCAGGAGTGGAGGAAAGGGAGGAGGAGGAGGAGGAGGAAGAGGTGGCCCCCAGCACCTTGGAATACTCCACAAGCGATCCCTCTCTCTCCTTGGACATGGAGTTTAACTACGTTACACATTCATCCATCTTCACCATAAGCAGCGTGGTCTCCCCATACGGCTTGGTGGTGCCAGGCAGCCCCAGGGCCTGGAGCGGGCTCCACATGCAGGAGGTGCAGAATGCTTTCTTGGTGGGGCTCCCGGGACAAGCAGCGTCCGTGGATGCTCAATCACCCATCTCCTCGGTGGAGAATCTGCGTCTGTGCTTCGCCATGGGCATCCTCATCCTCATCATCTCCATCTTCTTTCTGCTGGTGTTCCTGAAGTAGGCTAGAACCTGGGGGTGCAGCAGGAGGGGCGGCTGGAACCAGCCCAGGACAGAATTGACCCAGTAGCCATGGTGGCAGGAAGCCAGGCTGCTGATGGAGCAATGGGGAGAGGCCTTTTCAGATGGATCAGCTGAGCTCTGACCTGAGACCCCTGCAGGAGCCCAAACGCGGTGGCCTCCACCCAGAGCCTCGCTGAACCATGTGTGTGGTGTCCTCGGTTCTGGGAACACAGGGTGGGTTCAGCGTGGGTGCCAGAGGATTTGCCTACAGCCATCCAGCACAAGCCCTAACATGAATATTTGTGCTTCAGACAGAAGTGACAGTGGCTGGCCCAGGCTGGGGGTGGGAGGGCAGGCATTAGGGGGAGGCTCCCCGGGCCTGGGACAATCTGGAGAGACCCCTTTGGTGGTTGTTGAGAGCAAGGTGGTAAGAGGAAATAAAGGCAGCTTCCCACTCACCTCCACCCTGGCGTGCTGGGTCTCTGTGAGCACCACATGGGGCAGAACAGGAGCCACTAATGAGCCATGAGATCCCGGGCCACCCCTGCAAACAGGGAAAGGGAACCCGGAGCAGCAAAGCCTCCAATTCAGGCAGAAAACTGTCATTACCAGGCCTGCAACCCTGCCCACTTCCCCTTCAGGCTGCAGTGTCCGTGCCATGGGCTTATCCACCGTCCCTCTCCACTTGCGGATAAGTCTCAAGGGAAGGCCCTGTCTGTATCTGCTGGGACAGAGCAGTTCTGGTCATTGTGGGCAATGGCAGTTAGACACCTGGAATGCTTTGAGGCTCTGGCCCAGCTGCTTGGGCAGGCATTCTATCACTGTGTGTGGTGAGGACAAGTATGTCCTGTACTGAGGAGCTTGCAGCTTTGCTGCCTGCCAGGCCCTGAGTACAGAGCCCCCTGCCAGCTCCTTCTCTGACCGGGGTGGCCTGCCCTGCTTTTGTTCCTACGACTGGTTAGTGGTTCATTTAGATTTCTGTGCAGCTCAACTTCATTCCTGTTTTGTTGGTTTCTGGCATGCAGAGTGTACAGTTTGCTGGGAACATGAACGATAATGTCTCCCCCAGCAGAAGTTAAATGCATGAACTACACAGATGTGTATGGATTCCTGTTAGCAATCAGCAGACACGGCTTAGCTGTAAAGTCAGCCCATTGACACAGAACTATATATAAGCCTGCTGCAGCTCTGCCATATGGAGCAGAGCACAGAGTAACACCATGGATTACAGCTGCTAGTCAAGGAGTCTGTCAGCTGTCTGTTTTAGGCAGTAGGCTGAGAAGTATGAGCTATCTATGCAAGTCTCTTACCCCGGCTGTAAAATGGGGACATCTGCCAGCCTTTGGAAAATCATTCAGCACCCCAGCCCTAAGGGCTTGTTCATACATGGCGCTACGCAGGAACAGCAGTGACTCAATAACTCAGTCTGGATGTCTTCCAGAAGCAGAGCCTTGTTCCCACTGTGGGTTAAGATAAACAGCCCTTTGATTCTGGGCTAGGCATGTCCAGGGAGTGACTCAGGAACGGCTAAGTGCCCTGTGCCAAGTATCAGGGTCAGGTGTCCAAAACTTTAAGGCTGAGCAGACATAGTGCTCATCTTTTGGAAATGCCTGAACAGATCACCAAGTTTAAAAATTAAACTACTATTAACTTCCCCCTATAGTCCCTCCCTCCTCTGGATGCCTGCCTTGCAGGATGAGGTCTCACTCTCTTGCTTGAATTTGTAGACTTTTCCTCGATAAGTTTTCGTAGTTCTGGGTGCAGTTTCCTAGGGATATGAGAACTGTTACAGTAGGGGTGGGCAATCTTTTGGCAAGAGAACCACATCTGGGCATAGAAATTGTATGGTGGGCCATGAATGCTCATGAAATTGGGGATGGGGTATGCCAGGGGGCGAGGGCTCTGGGTCGGGCTGAGGGCTCTGAGGTGGGGTCAGAAATGAGGAGTTATGGGTGCCAGAAGGGGCTCCTGGCAGGAGTAGGGAGGCTGAGATGCAAGGGCTTTGGAGGGCAGGAGAGGGATCAAGGCTGGGCAGGGACACAGGGAGGTAGCTCAGGGATGCAGGCTCAGGGCAGCGCTTACCTCAAGTGGCTCCTGAAAGCAGCAGCATGTTCCCCCTCTGGCTTCTATATGGAGGCAAGGCCAGGTGGGTCTGCTGCATGCTGCCCTGTCCACAGGTGCCACCCTGCAGCTCCCATTGGTCACTCCCCAGCGATTGGTCACTCTCCAAACTCAAGGGGCGATTAAAACAGATTAAAACCCTAACCATAACCCACTCCTCTGTTAGAGACAGTTACCTCAAACTTTTCATAGCTCTGTGATGGAGAGAATGTTTTGTATTTTGCAAGCAAGTAGCAGCCCTATGGCAATTCCGTACATGGCAGTGACACAAGGAAAGTGTTCATGTTTTAATTGTCTGTAAAACAATAAGTAATTTTTCCCTTCCGGAAAGAAGTTACTCACAGCATCACCTACTGGTCCACCATCTCCCTTTCCCTGACAGGCCAGGCCCCTCGCCACTTGCCACCTGCCCCTTTGCTGTTTTAGAGGATTTTTTTTCTAATTGGACTTATTCCCCTTTTTTCCTTTTTTATCCTATGTTAAAAGAGCCTGAAAGGAGGGTTTGTTTGTTTGTGTGTTTAACTGCATCTCTTTCGCTTTAGAACAATCAGGCATGTCTACTCCACCCTGCTTTTCTGGGAGAACCCTGGTGAGCTCAGGGAGATTTGCTTTGTCAGCCATTCAGCAGAGGCAAGGGTGCTGAATATTTACCAAGGGTTCCTTATCCCAATCATATGTTAGTCACTGACAGGCAATAAGTGGTAACGGAGAAGAGTACTGTCCAAGCGTTTAAAAGCTGGAGAAAAAAAAAATCCCTCCATAGTGCAGTTTTCCCACTCCACTCCTTTGATGCTGTCATTTCCCCAGTGCCCAGCTCCCCACAGCACCACCCAGGCTTGTCCCACAGGCATTCATGGTGTGAAAAACATGCCAAATTTAAATAGAAAAGAAAAAAATGTTTTGCCCCTGATGGAAAGGGAAATACAGGCATCAGGCCACTCTGCTCCAGAGCAGTTTTTTAAATAGCCTTTACACTAGCCTGCTACTGCTGGCAGTGCCACCATCCATGCTACTAGCTGGTTGAGCCCTGGTTACAGAACCAGAGCCCAGCTAATGGGAATCCCTCAGGTGATTTTACAAACGTGAGCGTAACCAGGGCTTAAGGTCACAGTATTTGGATCAAATTCTTGAGATCCCAGTTCAGGCATAGACAGATTTTTGTATTACATTAAAGGCGCCTAATAGCCCAGATCAGTTGATTTCAACAGGCGTTAGGAGCCTAAATTCCTTTATAGACAGATGCCCAGGCCCACCTCTGCATCTGGCTGACAACAGTATCAGTGCTGACTGCTGTAGAAGCAGCAGTGGTCTGTATGCTATGTATAACCGGTATGCTCAAAAGGGCTCTGTTACCCCCCCACTCCCACCCCCGCTTTTGTCTCCTCTCCCTTTTTGTATACCTGTGACGTGGCTTTCCCCCTCCCTGCTGGGATGCTTGTGCGATGAATGGGCTGCTTAAACAGCTGGAAGATCAGAAGAGCTCCCAGATAGGCAAGGTGCCTGGGACTCTAATTAGGCAGCGCTCAGACACCCAGTGCATGGACACTGCCCGAGGTGGAGTGTGACCACCCAGACGCGGCCAAGTCATCTCTAGTCACAGGCCATGAGGAGGAGATCCTTAAAACGGAAGGAGCCATGTGCTCAAGAGAGCACTCACAGCTTGTACCTCCTGTGAAGGCCCTTCATCCGGACCACCTGGTCAGTGGTTCGCTGCCTTGCATTCCATAATGCCTGGGGAAGACTTACCTTCATCCACCATCCATCGTTGTGCTGTGGGACACTTACTTTAAAGGATCCTGACATCTCCTGTGCTGTGTCTGTCCCGGAAGCATGAGTATGTGAGTGTGAGTGTGACGCCGCCCCTTCTTTTGAGATTAACTCTCAGTATAATAAATGTGCTGGGTCATTAGTCCTCCCTAAGCTTACTGGCTGGCCCAATTTTGGGTAACACTGACATAATCTACTTTGATCTCTGTAAGACGTTTGCCTTACTACCGCATGACAGTTTTATTAAAAAAAATAGAATGATATAAAATCAACATGGTGCCCATTACATGTATTAAAAAGTGGCTAACCGCTAGGTCTCAAAATGGCATTGTAAATGGGGAATTGCCATCACATGAGTGTGTTTCTGGGGGTGGGGGTGGGGGAGTCATCCATCAAGGATCAGTTGTTGGTCCTACCCCATTTAACATCTTTATCAGTGACCTGGAATACAACATAACATCATGATTGATAAAGTTTGCAGATGACACACAAATTGGGGCAGTGCTAAATAATGAAGGGGGTGGGTCATTGACACAGCAAGAGCTGGATTGCTTGGTAAACTGGGCTAAACAAACAATACACATTTTAATACGGCTGTATGTAAACATCTAGGAACAGACTGTCATAGCTTCCTACTCAGATTTGAACCTTAGCGTTCATAAACTGAGAAGCTAGAATGAACCCCTCTAAGCTTAATTACCAGCTTAGATCTGATAGCCTGCCACCAACCAGGAATTCCAGTGCCTGGTACAGTCTGGTCCCCCCAAAACCTTCCCTGGGGACCTAGACCAAATCTTGGCTTCACAAGGAGAATAAACATTTTCTTCTGGCTCTTTACTATCTCACAGATTTTCCGCGTGGTAAGCTAGAGATTCCTGTTCATCCTTGAAACCAAGAGAGCACTGTCATAAACAGATAGCTAAGGGTTAATGTTCTTCACCTGTAATAGGAGTTAACAAGGAACAACCCTGACCAGAGACATCAGGAACTGGGATGTTTCAAATCTCAGAGGGATGTTGGGCGTCTGTTGGTGATTTTGTTGCTTCTCAGCTATAAGAGGGATCTTTTTCTATCTTCAAGCTTTCTAATTTCAGTTTCCATGCTTGTGTAAAAGGATAGAAAATATAGGTAGTTATGTATTTTTGTATTTTCATGTGTGATAGTCTCGGAAATTTTAATTGTATTTCCTTTTGAATAAGGCTGTTTATTTCATTTTTGCTTTTAAGCAATTGATCCTGGATTATTGTCATTCTGATACGAAATATTATTATGTCCTTTTCTTTCTTTATTAGATAATAGTTTTTTTTATATGATTGTTTTTGAGTTTTTTTCTCTCTGGGTAAGGCTAAGGCACGGAAGGGGAAGGATAATTCTCTTTGTGTTAGATCTATGGCGGTGTGAATCTCTGCAGACCAGGGAATTGGGGTTGGGAGGGAGAAGCTAAGGGGGAAGAGAGAGAGAATCTTTTCTGGTTTCCTTGTATTGGTTTGTCTCTTTTGTGAAGAGAGAGACCAAGCTATTGGTATAGTATTAAAGAGGTTCTCAGTAATTCAGGTTAGCCCAGAGAGGAAATCTGGTGGGAGAGAGAGGGGGAAGGGAAGTGGGTTATTCCTTGTTGTAGACTCGGCATCTGAGTCTTGGGGTCCAGGGAAGGTTTTGGGGAGGACAGAGTGAGCCAAAACAATTGGAATTTTTGATTGTGGAGCGATATCAGATCTAACGCTGGTAATTGCTTAGGTTTCAATGAGGAGACCAGATTTTGGACGCTAAGAGTGCAGATTGGGAAATATCTATATGATAGAAATCTAACATTACCTCCGCTTTTCACCTCAGTCTTTCCCTGAGAGAGAAGCAATGCTGGCACAGAGTTCCTATCCCTTGCATAAGAAAAGAAAATCACAAGTTTAAAAAAAAGAAAGCGTTATATAAAAAGAAAGAAAAGACAAAATATCTCTGTATAAAGTGAAATATAGGGTCATTGCTTAAAAAAAACACTAAACAGCCGTATTCAAAAGAGTACAATTTAAAACATTCCAGAACTCAACACATGTAATAGCTACAAAAGACAAACATATAAGAGCGATTGCTTTGAGGCTACTTTGTACTTACAACTGGACAACAGAAGATTTAGAAAGGCTGGAGATAGATCCTCTCCTAGCTGAGAGAGCAACAGAAGAAAACAAAGACCCAAGACCAAGAAACACCCCCAAATTCCCTCCCTTAAGCTTTGAAAAATCCGATTTCCTGATTGGTCCTCTTGTCAGGTGTGTGGTTCCCTTTGTTAACCCTTTACAGGTGAAAGAAACATTAACCCTTAGCTATCTGTTTATGACACAGACGTAGGCCATACTGACTCTCTGGGATTTAATAATGGGCTCTTCAGTCTAGCTGAGCAATGTATAATAATTAAAAGGCTGGCAGCTGAAGTTAGTCAAATTAAGACTGGAAATAAGGTGGACATTTTTTAAGGTAATTAATCATTGGGACAATTTACCATGGGTCCATCGCTGACCATTTGTAAATCAAGACTGGATTTTTTCTAAAAGCTCTACTTGAGGCATTGGTTTGGAGCAGGTCCCTGGCCTGTGCTATACAGAGGATCAGACCAGATGATCACCAGGGTCCACACTGGCCTTGAATCTCTGAATCTTTAGGCACCTAAATACATTTCAAAATCTGGCCCAGAGTCCCTTGCTAGCCACCTTGGGCTCCTGGCCAACTTGCCATGAAGGGCTTATCTAGTTTCCCTGGAGTTAATTGATTACCCATTAATTCCAGGTAATTCACACGTGTTTAAGGGTGGGCAGGACTCTGTACCCTGGCTAACATTTGGGGAGAATCCACACCACCTTTACAATGGTTAATTAGATGCAGTTCATGCCCCATCAGGTAACTCCAGGTAAATTCTGCATCATGGATATACCCTTAGGGCTTGTCTACACTTACATTTTATAGCGCTCTAACTTGCTGGCTTGGGGGGGCGCTCCCCCATACCCTCAGTTCCTTCTTGCCAGACAACTCCAACAGAGGGGAAGGAGGGCAGGATGTGGAATAGATGTGAGCAACACATCTTGAAGAACACCAGTTACCAACAAGGTAACTGGCTTTTCTTCTTCGGGTGATTGCTCATGTGTATTCCACAAGAGGTGATTCCAAGCTATATCTGTGGGAGGTGGGTAGGAGTTCACAGACACTTGGGACAGAGCACTGCCCTGCCAAACCCTGTGTCTTCCCTGGTCTGGGAGACGATCGCATAATGTGAGGTGAATGTATGAACTGAAGGCCATGTGGCAGCCCTGCAAATGACCTGAATGGGGATATGGGCTAAAAAGGCAGCCGATGAGGCCTGCGCCCTAGTCAAGTGCACCCTCACAATTGGTGGTGAGGGGATTCCTGCCAGGTCGTAACAGGTGTGGATGAACGAGGTGATCCAGTTGAAGCGCCGCTGAGTGCAGATTGGCTGACCCTTCATACTCTTGGCCGAGGAGATGAACAGCTGCAAGGACTTCCTGAATGGTTTACTCCACTCCAAGTAAAAAGCCAGAGCCTGTCTCACATCCAGCATGCGCAGGCGTCACCCTTCACTGGACTCATAGAGCTTGGGGCAGAGGACTGGCAGGCAAATGGCCTGATCCATGTGGCAGGCAGAGACCACCTTCAGGAGGAACGAAGGATGTAGGCGGAGCTGGACCTTATCCTTATGGACCACCATGTACGGGGGCTCAGAAGTCAGGGCCCTGAGCTCCAAGACCCACCTAGCCAACCTGATCACCACCAGGAAGGCTACCTTCCGCAAGAGATGCAACCAGGAGCACGTAGCTAGCGGCTCAAACAGGGGGGCCTGTGAGGCAGGCCAATACCAGATTCAGGTCGCACTGTGGGACTGGGGGACTAACGTACAGGAAGAGACGATTCAAGCCCTTAAGGAATAGGCCAGTCATAGCATGGGAGAATACCATGTGGCCCCACACCAGCGGATGGAAAGCAGATATGGCCTCCAAGTGCACCTTGATGTATGAGGGCGCCAGGCCCTTGGCCCTAAGGTGAAGGAGGTAGTCCAAAATTAGCTGGATTGGGGCAGGCATGGGAGAAACACCCCGCTCATCCGCCCATCAGGAAAACTGAAACCACTTTGTCAACTAGGCTCGGCACATGGAAGGTTGCCTGCTTTCCAAGAGGATGTGCTGAACCCCTTCCGAGCATGTCCTTTCCTCCAGACCTAACCATTGAGCAGCCATGCCGTGAGGTGGAGTGCCGCTAGGCTGGGGAAGGTGGCCCTGGTTCTGAGAGATGAGGTCTGGGTGGGACAGCAATGGCCATGGCGGGGTGACTGCCAGGCCTGTGAGGGTCCTGTACCAATGCTACCTGGGCCATGCCGGGGCAATCAGGAGGACCTGGGCCTTGTCTGTCTTTTTCTTTTCCAGGACCTTGCCTATCAGTGGGAATGGGTGGAGGAGGCATAGAGAAACCAGCCCAACCAGGACAGGAGGGAGGCATCAGAGATAGTGCCCATTCCCAGCCCCCTCTGGAACAGAACCAGGGAGAATGGCTGTTCTGCCGAGTTGCAAACAAGTCCACCTGGAGAGTTCTCCACTCTTGGAAAAGTCTGAACACCACCTCTTGGTGTAGAGACCACTCGTGCTGAGAGAAGAAGTCCCTGCTCAAGCGATCCACCCATGAGTTTCGGGCACCCGGTAGGAGGTAAGCTTGTAGGGAAATGTCGTGGGCTATATAGAAGTCCCACAGCCTGAGAGCTTCCTGATAGAGGGCAGAGGATCAGGCCCCGCCTTGCGTGTTGATGTAAAATATCGAGGCTGTGTTGTCCATGAGAACCCTGACCACCCTACCCTCCAGGTGCAAGAAAAAGGCCATGCACGCCAGCTGGACTGCCCTGAGCTCCTTGATGTTTATGTGGCAGGGCAGGTCCTGTGCAGATCAAAGACCTTGGGTCTGAACGTGTCCCATATGGGCTCCCCACTCCAGATCTGAGGCGTCGGACACCAGTTCCGGAGATGGGGGCCTACCTCTGAATGGGACCCTGTGGAGGACCACCACCGTAGGGAGGCAATCACTGGGTAAGGCACTGTGAGGACTTTGTCCATCCTGTCTCTGGCCTGGGAGACCACTGAGGCCAACTAGAACTGGAGGGGACCTCATTCCTGAGTCTGACGTGACAGATCACATATGTACACGCCGACGTGTGACCCAAGAGCTGGAGGCATGCTCTGGACATTGTCACTGGAAACCTTGTAATTATGTCAATGAGCCCTTTCAGGGTCCCGAACCTGTCCGGTGGGAGGGAGGCTCTGGACGACATGACATCCAGGACCGTCCCGATAAACTATGCATTGTACTGGGACTAATGTGGACTTGGTGTTATTTACCAACAGGCCCAGAGCGGTGCATGTGGACAGAAGGAGCACCACGTGATTCCGCACCTGCGACTGGGAGCTGCCATTGACCAGTCAGTCTTCCAGACAGGGGAAGATTTGGTCCCTATGGCGCCTGAGGTAGGCCGCCACCACAGACACACACTTTGCAAACACCCTGGGGGCAATGGACAGGCCAAATGGGAGGACCGTAAATTGGAAGTGCTCCTGCCCAACCGTGAAATGGAGAAAGCATCTGTGCCACTCAAATATATGGATGTGGAAGTACGTATCCTGCAGATCGAGGGCGGCGTACCAGTCCCTGGGATCCAGGAAGGGGATGATGGAGGCCAGGGAGACCATGTGGAACTTGAGCTTCACAATGGTTCAGGATCAGCCTGAGACCCCACCTTTGGCCTTCAGGATAAGGAAACAGCTGGAGTAGTACCTCTTGCATTTGAACTCCACTGGCACCACTTCCACCTCTCCTAGGTCAAGGAGCCGCCCCACCTCCTGCTCAGGCAGAGTCTCATGAAAGGGGTCCCCCAGGAGGGATGGAGGCGGAGGGTGTTTGGGCGGAGTGGAGGTAAACTGGAGGGTGTAACCCCGAGAGAAGGTGTTGAGGACCCATCAATCCGAGGTCAGCTGTGACCACTCAGGGAGGAAGCACACAACCGACTGTAGAAGGGAAGCTTAATTGTGGATGGATCCCTGATGAGAACAGGCAGCGTGCCCCCACGCATCATTTCAAAAATTCTATTTCCCTGCTTGTTTGCCCTTGGAGGACCCAGGCTTGGGGGCAGGTCGAGACTGCCTCTGCGGGCACTTCTTATAGTCCCACAACTTTTTATAAGCGAGCTCATATTTAGAGTGGGTGGCTTGGGCAGGAGCCTGCTGTGGCTTGAACTTAGGTCTAGCTGGAGCCGGAACATAGAAAGCATCGTGCGGGAATCTTTCAGGTCATGCAGTTTTATATCCATTTGTTATGCAAACAGAGCTTTGCTGTCAAATGGGAGGTCCTGCAGGGAGGTCTGCACCTTGCTGGACAGTCCCAAGAGCAGGAGCCACAAAGTCCTTCTCATGGACACTGCGGAGGCCATGGACCGTGTGGCCATGTCTGCCACATCAGATGCTGTCTTCAGGGTTCCCCAGGCAGCCTCTGTACCCTCCTCCACCAGCGCTTTGAACTCCTTCCTGCCACACTCCTGGAGGGAGTCCTCAAACCTGGGCAAGGAGCCCCACAGATTGAACTCAGGGAAGCCTGTAGTTTGCCACCCATAACTGGAAGCTTGAGGATAAACACATTTTCCTTCCAAATGAATCCTCCTTGAGTCTTTATTTTTGAAGTAGGGGCTGGTTGGCCCTGCTGCTCCCTGTGGTTGGTGGGGTAGGGTGGGTGTATAGATATTCATGCCCTTTGACGGGCACAAAATACAGCATTCCACTCTCTGAGAGATGAGGCGGGGGTTTGCCACAAGGCATTTGAAATTCTCGCCACTCCTTCGTGGAAAGCCAAGGCCACCCTGCCCAGTACTGAGGCAGACAGGATGTTAAACAGGGAGTCCAAGGGTTCCTCCACTTCCTCTGCCTGGAGGTTGAGGCTTGATGCCACCCTTTTCAATAGCTCTTGGTGGGCCCTAGAGCCCTCCTGCGGAACAGAGGGAGGAGAAGCTGTAATCACCTATTCTGGGGAGGGCGAGGTGGCTGGTGCAGTACTTTGCATGTACACCAGCACCGGAGGATCCACTGCCCGGTCGGTCTCTGGGCACGGTGCTGAGGATGAACTTCCCACCAACTCCTTCCTCAGAGGCCGGGAGAGGGAGGCTGATGGCCCTTCTAAGGCTCCGGACACCGAGCGAGCCTCCACCAGGGGCTGCGTCAGGGGCCATGGTGCCCACTGGTATCACTGGGCCAGTGCTGACCACAGGGACTGGCGCCACTGCACCTGCTGCGGCACCAGGGGACTGGGCTGATTGGCCTGGCTGGCCTGATCCACCGATGGACTACTATGAAGGGAGACCGGACTGATGTACGACCAGCTGCTGTCCCTGGACTGGGAGGAGCGGTGGCACCGGGATCAGTGCTAACTGCGAGACTGCGACCTCAACGTGGAGGACCAGTACTGTCGGTAACAGCTGCTCCGCGATCTGCTCCAGTGGATGGATCCACGATGGTGACCTGCTGGCGATTGATGTCTGGGGCTGTGGGAGCAGTGCCGTGGTGGGGTTCTGGAGTGAGAGGACAAATGGGAACAGCGTCGACATTCATGTCATTACCGGCTACGATAGCCCCTCTGAGATGAGGACCTTTGGACGGGGAGTGGTGCCGACCAGTAGATGGCACTGAGGGGTCACCATGCGCCAACACTGCAGCACCAACTCGGAGCAGCACGTCAGAGTCGGGGTCAACGCCGACTCCATCAGGATGACCCAGAGCCTAATGTCTCTCTCTCTTGGTCCCAGGCTTAAACAACTTGCCAATCTTGCAGTGATAGTTGAGATGGGTTCCCCCAAACAGCCCGCATGCATATCACTGACTGGCATAGGTCACCTACAAGTGTTGCACGACTTAAAACCCAGTGCGTGGGGCATGCCCTGGCCCAGATGCGCTAGCTAAACTAATCAAGCGAACTACGGATATCATACACTGAACGAACAAGCAGTTCTGGGGACAAGCTGCAGCTTGCAGTTCTGAAGCACCTTCACTGGCGGCAAGAAGGAACTGAGCAGCGCCCCTTATACCGAGCCATGGAAGTGCCACTTCAGGGATTGCTAGGGGTGCTCCCCTATGGGTACTGCTAAGGAAAAAGCTTCCAACACTGGTGCAGCACACACACCTATTGTGGAATACACATGAGCAATCACTTGAAGAAGAAATATCAGTGTTCAGGCTTCTGCATGTGGGGCCTGACCCTTGACCACTAGGGGCTGGCAATGCTGACACTGCTCAGAGGGAAGCAATTCCAGGTGTAGGGGTTGGAGGGTGAGGGTGGTTCTCACTCCACAAGTGCATCCAAACGAGTGTGCTCATGCTCAGGCAGTAAGGCCCAGACCCTCAAAGTTATTTAGGCTCCTAACGCCCACTGACTTCTATGGACATTGGGAGGCAGCCCCAGCACCTTTCAGGATCTGGGCCTAGAAGCCTTAGCACTTATGGAGGGTGAGGTGCAGCTGCTGCTGCTGAGGTGAGCTCTAGCCAGTAACTCAGTCAAGCTAGAGCAGGGACCAGTTCAATCCCTGCCTGTTAAACGAGGCCATATCCAAAATGGGCCTGTAATTCTGAGTGCCTTTGTCCCTGGAGGCCAGCTTTTGCTGAATTGTCCACAGTTGTGTGCACTCACAATGCCTGCACCCAGCAGAGAGCTCCGGCTAAACCCCCATGCCACCCCCATCACCAACTATTCTAGTGCCCACTCCATGCCGAGTCACTCAGCCATAGATAAATCGGCAGCCAATTCAGTCACGCAGCGCGCTGCCTCCTACCCAGAGACACTAAGTACCACCACCCCACGTGTGGAGCCCAGTGTTCACCCCAACTCTCATGCTGCCACTAGGTGGCTGTAGGGGATTCAGCTCAGCTCACCCTGTGTTCCCAGAACTGAGGACACCACACACGTGCCTCAGCGAGGCTCTGGGTGGAGGCTGCCGCATTTGGGCTCCTGCAGGGATCTCAGGTCAGAGCTCAGCTGATCCATCTGAAAAGGCCTCTCCCCATTGCTCCATCAGCAGCCTGGTTCCCTGCCACCATGGCTACTGGGTCAATTCTGTCCTGGGCTGGTTCCAGCCGCCCCTCCTGCTGCACCCCCAGGTTCTAGCCTACTTCAGGAACACCAGCAGAAAGAAGACGGAGATGATGAGGATGAGGATGCCCATGGCAAAGCACAGACGCAGATTCTCCACTGAGGAAATAGGTGATTGAGCATCCACGGACTGCTGGCTTGGGAGCCCCACCAAGAAAGCATTCTGCACCTCCTGCACGTGGAGCCCGCTCCAGGCCCTGGGGCTGCCTGGCACCACCAAGCCGTATGGGGAGACCACGCTGCTTATGGTGAAGATGGACGAATGGGTCACATAGTTAAACTCCTGAGAGACAGACAAAAAGACTCAGACCCCAAAAATTCCCTCCCTGACTTTGAAAAATCCAGTTTCCTGATTGGTTCTCTGGTCAGGTGTTTGGTTCCCTTTGTTAACCCTTTACAGGTGAAAGAAACATTAACCCTTAGCTATCTATTTATGACACAAGGAGAGAGAGGAATCGCCTGTGGAGTACTCCGAGGTGCTGGGGGCCACCTCTTCCTTCTTCTTCTCCTCCCTCTCCTCCACCCCTGCGGCTGAGCTAGCCCCCACCAGGACCCCAGGGCTGTGCAGGCTGCACGGGGCCGATGCCTCCCGCAGAATGTCCTCGTCGTTCTGCAGGGCCTGCAACCCCTGCTCAGGCACCAGGGTCACCGTCCTGCAGAAGGGGCAGACCACAAAGGAGATGGCCCAGGCCTGGCAGACCAGCTTCCTGAGGCAGGAGAGGCACAGCGAGTGGTGGCACAGCAGCAGCTTCGGCACCCGCCACTTGGAAGCTGCTTTGTAGGCCTCGTAGCAAATCCCACACTCCCTGGCACACACGTCAAGCAGGATGTCAGCAGGAGCCATCGCCCATGAGCCCTGGGCTGGAGTGGGACCTGCTGCAGGGTGAAGGATAGCTCAGTGGTTTGAGCATTGGCCTGCTAAACCCAGGGTTGTGAATTCAATCCTTGAGGGGGCCATTTAAGGATTTGGAGATTGAGTTGGGGATTGGTCCTGCTTTGAGCAGGGGGTTGGACTAGATGATCTCCTGAGGTCCCTTCCAACCCTGATATTCTAGGATTCTATGACTTGTCTTGGGGAAGCAGCAGGGTGCTCGCTGGCTCAGGCTGTTACTGAGGGCCCATCTCCAGGGCTGCAGGAGCTGGATTGGCCTTGGCTCCCGCACCAGAGGAGCTAGGTGCTGAGGAAAGTTGCCCCCAGAGATGAAATCAGCCAGTAAGAGAGTCCTGGCTGTCTGGGTCCTCGGATCCTGCCCTGAGCCAGCCCCTGGCCTGTGGCTTTGCCGCTGCCGAGAGTGCAAAGTCCCCGAGGCGAGCCAAAGCCCACACAGGCAGCGGAAGCAGGAA
Source organism: Chelonoidis abingdonii (assembly GCF_003597395.2). NCBI lineage: Eukaryota > Metazoa > Chordata > Testudines > Testudinidae > Chelonoidis > Chelonoidis abingdonii. Next base: position 577,931 of record NC_133792.1, read on the forward strand.
TGGCGTGGCTGCCTCAGCTCCTCGCTGTGACCTACCCGTGTTGGCAACAAGCCTGGGCAGACAGCGGTGCCCTGCAATGGAGAGATCTGCCTGGAGAAGCCAAGGAACTTTCTGAGCCCAGCAGGAGCATTTCAGTGTAGACGTCATCTTCGCTGACCAGAGGGTTTCTCCCATCAGCAGAGGCAATCCGCCTCCCTGAGAGGCGGTTGCTAGAGTAATGGGAGAATTCTTCTGTTGACCTAGCACTGTTAGGTTGGTTTAACTGAGTGGTTCTCAAACTTTTGTATTGGTGACCCCTTTTACACAGCAAGCCTCTGAATTAAATTAAATTAAAAACGCTTTTTTCCATTTAACACTATTATAAATGCTAGAGATGAAGCACAGTTTGGGAGTGGAAGTGGACAGCTTGTGACCCCCCCATTTAATAATCTCGTGACCCCTTGAGGGGTCATGACCCCCAGTTTGAGAACCTCTGGCTTAACTACTCTACTCAGGGGTCTAGATTTTTCATACCCCTGAGCAACATATTTAGGCCAACTTAATTTTCTAGTGTAGACAAGGCCTGAGGCTGCCATGCTGTAGCTGTGCCACTCAAGTGTAGAGACTTCCTATGTCGAGGGAAGGGGATTTTCCAGTGCAGTGGTAGACCCATTTCCTCCCAAGGTGGTAGCTAGGTTTAAGGTGGAAGAATTCTTTCATCCACCCCAGGCTAGCTCAGTCTAATTTCAGGAGTCAGACCATAACATTTCTGACTGTTCTGACCGATGTCATTTCTAAGCGTAGTCCAAGCCAGAGTAACAGGCCAGGGCTGGGGAGTCACGCACCACAGGGCACTGTTTGCACAGGGCCAAAGGCTGGAAACAGGACTGGCTGGTCACTGACTTAGCCAGGCTATGCCCTGGCTGTGATGAGCTGTTAACAGCAGTCACTGATATGTTCAGCTTCATCATCCTTCCTTACCAGGGGCCATGGTGTATCCACACCAATCTGCACCCTTGCAACGTTGACTGCTCGGGGGCAGGAGCAGAGCTTACCAGGAAAATGTTGGCCAAACGCAACAAGCAAAGTGCGGAGGGGGAGGCTGAGCTGGATGGGGTACCCCTCCCCATTGTCAGACGTGTGTGTGTGTGTGTGTTCGTGTTTGTTCTCACAGCTGGTACTCCCCGCAGCTGTTCCCCTGGAACAGACGATGCCTGGCTGGTGTGGCTCATTGTTATTATCTATTGCATGTCTTACCATTGCTCCTGTGACTCTGCCAGGCGCCAGGGTGCTAGGTGCCATGCAAGTACAGGACAAAAAGTCCCTGCCCCAAAGCGCTGACACTTCAAGCAGCCCAGACAGATCCTGGGTGGGGCAGGGAGAGCAGAGAGCACCCCAGCAGGGACAGTGGCAAATTGCATGGCAGTGCCATGGTTTTTGTTGTTGTTTTTCTTTTTGAGGGGTAGGGTGGTTTGGAGAGAATAAGCTAAAAGAAGCCCTGAGGGAAAAAGGGTGAATGGTTGGGGGGCAGGGACAGAAAAGGGTAAAGGGAGTGATGCTGAGGTGAAGTGGCTGTGAGGGATGGAGCAAACAGGTAGTCAATCAACTCAGGGCAGAGAAATCATAGAACATCAGAGTTGGAAGGGACTTCAAGATCAGGAGGTCATCTAGTCCAACCCCCAATGTTTTGCCCCAGATCCCTAAATGGCCCCTTCAGGGACTGAACTCACAACCTTGTGTTTAGCAGGCCAATGCTCAAATTACTGAGAGGCACCTGCCCAGGGGGAATCCCTGCCACATTTCCCACTAGTCTGCTTCCTTTTCCCCCTCACTGTGCACAGCTGTTTGATGCAGTATGGGACTTGGCCTAATGCCACAGCCTTGAGCTCACTACAGATTAGTTCGTCACCCACCCCACAGCCCTCCCCAGTCCTCAGCAGCCATTTCAGTTCCACTCCCTGCCCTGTCCCGCTCCGCCAGGCTCAGCTGGATCTTGCGAAGCCCTGTCTGGCAGACCCTACTCAACGTACTGACCTAACTGGCCAGTAGGAGCAGAGCTGACAGGGGGGTGAGGCAGCTCAGAAGACCTGGCCCAGCAGCAAAACTAGTGGATCCTTGATTAATCCAGCAGCCCCAGGTCCCCACTGCTGTGGGTGGGAACACACGCAGCAGTCAGGGACATGCTGCTGCCCCTACCTTTCCTGCAGCCATCCCAGCATCAGCATAGCTGCTGAACAGAGTCAACCCAGCCAGCCAGCAGCAGGCGAGACTCTGAGGAAACTGCTTCCACTTGCTGGGGCTTCCCGACTGTGCTCCCCCAAGCTGCCAGCCCACCCGTCTGGCACTTGGTGCACAGGGCAAGGAAATGCAGTGTTGCATTGGGAGGAGCCGCTCACCAGTCGTGGGAGTCACTGATTACCGTGTGCGTGACAACAGCCTTGGAACAGGGAACGTTCAGGGAAAGGGGAAAACCCTGGGTCACTTCTGCCATCCTCTCATCAGCTCCCATATTGAGCCCAGCCCTGCCCCCATGCCAGGCAGGTGATAGCATCTTGGGGTTCAGCGGTAAACCCCCATGTGTGCTGCATGCTGCAGTGCGGACTAGAGGGGGCCTGCAATGAGAGGTCTCTGGGCTGCCCGTAAGGCTGCAGTGGGCTCAGGAAGGGCCCCTCTCCCCAACTATGGCTGGAGTCAGGGCACTTACCCCAGCTCTGCTCCCAGGGCTTTGCTTTGACCCCCTCTACTGCCCAGGCATGGGGTGGAATCCTTTCCCTCAAGTGCCTAGCTGGGTATCTGCAGAAAGCAAATACAGACTGGCTGAGATGGCTCAGGCCTGACCCCACTATTTATCCCCCCCAGCAACTATTGACATGAGGATGTTGAAATCCATTTTCTCCTCCCCAGGGATCCTGGAGTGCAGGACAAAGTGTAGCAACAGGGACCCTCTATGTGCTGCAGCACATGCAGGGCTCAGGTGCGGGGGGCGGGGTGGAGGCAGCATAGCACTCCCAGGCCTCAGCTTGCCCCAGAGTTTGTGGCTGCTCTGAACCCCCAGCCCTCCCCCATCAGGCATTTCAACCAAGCGCCCAGAGGTGCTGGGTTGGCACAGCAGCTCTCTCCCAGGGGATTCAGTCTCCATCCAACAACTGCCTCCAAAGAGCATCCTGAAGGTGCAGAATCAACCCATCAGAATCAGAAAGCAGTTGCCTGGGCTACCCCCTTGTGTGTATGCACCAGGATTCAGCCATCACAGGCTCACAGGCTCTGTTCTCCACAGGCAGCTCCTTATTTCTTTTATCCGTTGTGGTCAGCAGGAAGTCCTAGGCATTATTTTCCACAGCACCCTGCACTGAACACAAGAGTAGTTGCTTCCTCTGGTGCTTTGCTATGTTGCTTTCACCACAGCACCTCTGTCCATCACAGCTATTCATGAATTCAGCTTCACACCACCCTGTGCAAGTAGGTGGTAGTGTCATCCTCCTCATCCAGCTGGTGAACACAGCACAAACCAGGGAAGGCCAAAACCGTCAACAGTGGACACTCGCTTTGGTTGCCCAACTTGTGACACAGTTCCTGCTTTTCCAGGCCAGTCAGTGTTTTTATAGCCCGTTCTGTGCTCGAAGCAGACTGCCAATCAACCTCAGCTGCAGAGGTTGCAGGTCCAGCCCCAGGGTACAAGTGGCAGGTGGATATGGCTAAAGGGGGCTCCCCCCCCAATCAGCCCAACTCCCCAACTGCCACTCACATGCATGTCCAGCTCAAGGGGAAGCCCTGACTCAAACTGTGGTGGAAAAGAGCCAAAAGGCTGGGGGTGGGAAGAAGCTGGGCTCAGGCCAGCCCCCTCCAGGGGACAGGACATAGCTGGGTGGCCTTGCTGTGCAGCCCCCCCGTGGCCACGGGACAGGAGCCAGCGCTGCCCCAGATGAGTGCACAGCTGGGCTAGCTTGCTCTCCGACAGCCCCCTGTGAGTGCAGGGCCCAGCGAGCTCACTGTCCTACCCCCACCTCCAGGTAGCTGTTAAGTGTTAGTTTCCCCAACCATAGTCACCCTCTCTCCACCTATGGGCCAGGGGCATGCGCTAGGCACCCAGAAAATGAGGAACTGTGAAAAGATTGGTGTAAGTGACATGCCCATCACCACACATGAACTCTGTGGCAGAGATAGGGATAGAATTCAGTCCTCCAGGGCAGCATTCAGCTGCCATAACCATGAGACTCTTTTCTCTTCCCACAGCCCTGCCTCATGCACAGCATAGCACCCAGCTTCTGCACTGAATGTGATCACGAGAACACTGCATATGCACAAGGAGGCTGAATCCCCTGCACCCCCAATCATTCCCCTTCCAACCTCCGTTCTGCAGTTCAATCAGGCTGTAGGAGTGACAGACTCTGCTCTCAGTACTCGTGCCTGGCCCCACAGCAGCCTCCCTGGCAGCTGGGAGCAGCGATTGCAGGAGAAATCCTGCTCAGCCCTGATAGCTCTGCACTCAGGTGCTCCGTGTGTGTGTGAGTGAGAGAGAGAGAGAGAGGGAGAAGGGGGTTGCAAATGCCCAGTTTGACCAAATGTGTGAATTTTCCCAGGAGTAGCAAAAGGCACATTACTGACACCAAGGCCACCCCCTGCCACATTTCACATCCCAGCTCCAGAGTGAAATGGGTCAGAGTTTTTGACTGACATGGGCACAAGAACGTATTTTATCTGATCTCATTCTGAGAAGTGGCTGAATGATTTTGGTTGAAGCTTCCCAAAACAATTCAGCCTGAGGCAGACACTGGGCCTGGGAAATATCAGCCCAAATGCAAAACGTTTGGCAAAGTTATAAGCACTGAAAACCGGGTCTTGTAAAGGGATCTTAACAATAGGGGGGCACTGGCAACTCTGTACAGCATTGCAGGGAGGGGTTGTATGGAAGAGCATGGCCACTGACTTACTCGAGTAAATCTGCTTCGTTTGAAAGTAAAGAAGTCTCCTTCCTAGCCCCAACCCCTAGGATCCAAGAACCAAGCCAGGCTCCATCAGCTCAGGCACGAGGCACAGACAAATCCAAACCCTTACTGATACAGGTACACCTGTGCTGCAGTCACACCTTGAATTGCCCGAGTGCAGTACAGTCACAGGAGCCTTAGCAGCATCAGTTCTGCACCGCTAGCAGGAGAGAAATGCAGGAACAATGTAGCATAGCCAGTAAAATCTGTACATCTGGGAAAGATGAAGTGCCAAGGTGGATAACCAACTGAACATGCACTCCTAGTGCAAGGCCACTGGCTAACACAGGATGGAAGGGAATAGTTAGGAGGGAGGTGGTATTACCTCTGAACATGGCCCTAGTGAGACCATCCAGTTCTGCTGTCCACACGTTAAAGAAAGGTTTAAGATTTGGAAATGGTTCAGCAAAGAGCTACAAGAATTGCCTGGGGCTTGGAAACCACGCCGTGAGAGCTCAGTGAGAGACTGAAGGAGCTCAATCTATTTAGTTTATCCAACAGAAGGGGCAGAGGTAATTTTGTCATGGTCTTTTGGTACCTACACCGAGGTCTTGCTGATACTACAGGGCTCTTGAACTGAGCAGACTGACAAAAGCAAAATAAGCCGCAATGGCCAGAACTTGAAGTCAGCAAAACTTAAACTGAAAACAAGATGCAAAATTTAAAGGAAGTGTAATGAGCCCTGGCTACTTCTCCATCACTTGGCATCTAAAATCAAGACTGGCTGGCCTTCCAAAAGCTGCACTCAGGAATTGAGCTAGATACACAAACCACTGGGTTAGGTTCTCCAAGAGCTCTGACTCGATGATCAGCACAGTCCCTGCAAATCGCAGACCTGCGCAGTGAAAATGTACCATTTTTACATCAACTCTTCCAACAGTAGCTGCACTCAGAGGGTCTTTGGGGAAATTCTCTCCAGTATCTGTCCACGGCTGGCAGCAGAAGGTTGGCCATCAACAGCTGGGTATGGCAGGCAGGGCACCATGGAACCAACAGGGAAAGGAGGGAAGCTAGCAAAGAAGTAGGCAGCCTGCTGGTAGGGGAGGCAAGGTGAGGTGGGTAGGAAGGAGGCTGCTTAGAGGGAAGATCCGTCCATTGTCTGCAGGACCCACCTTCCTCTCTAACTTACAAGGTGTGACCAGAACACCCAGGGTGCAAGGGAGGCCCCAGGTGGGGACATGAGGCTTGACCTGTGTTACCAGCATAGGCCCCCCCTCAATGGCATTGCCATAGGCTGGGCAATAGCAGGGGACTCAGCCCAAGATGCAGAGCCTTAGCTGTTGCGGCTGTGGAGGGAGTGCTAGCCCCTAGCCGGGCGATTGGTTTGTTATTGTTCAGTTTCATGCCTCTTTCTTTTCTTTTGCCAGAAACAAGACACAAATAGGTTTGCACAACCAGCAGCCAGCAATTTCCAGCAGCGACAGGTGAGACTCATTTCCACAGCCCAATCCCAGCCACCACATGGGGGAGGGCCAAGAAACACTTCTCCTAGCTCTGCATTTTCCAAGGACCTTTGGCTTGAGGCTTGTTTACTGCCAAGCTGTGGACCTTGCTTCTTGGCTTGGCCATTCATTACCTCTGCCTTACCTTCGGCACAGATGGCCTGGCAGTGTCACAGAAACACCTGTCATGCTGCATTCACACATGCCAGGCCTTGCCCCCAGAGCAGCAGCTGGAGGATCTAACCTGACAGTCCCAGGGAAGACACACAACAATGGGACACAGGCCTTTCCCTACAGATATTGCCACGTCTCCAGCAAACAGCTGCACGTAAAGGCTTGAGTCTTGTCTTTGCTGGAGCCTCCCTCCCTGCCCCCACCCTGTACCCAACACACCCCGGTTCACAACTTGCCTGAGCTCTGAACCTGCCAGAGCCAGAGGGGCACTCTCCTCCCCGAGCCCCTCTGAGACGCTTGCAGTCTGTGGGGCCCGGGACAGGAAATTCAATCCAGGCCTCGCCAGGTCCCACCCTTTGAAGGCATTTATTCACATACAGGGTCAGCAGTGAAATACATACATGTGACGGCCATACTATGGTCTTAGCCTTCCCCAAGGGCTTCAGGGGTGCTGTGGAAAGACCTGGCTTGAGGCTGGGGGCAAGCACAGCAGGGGAGGGAGCCTTTCCAGAGTGGGTGGGTGAGGTGGGAGCTAGTAAACAGGTGCTGGGCAGCTCTGGCTACTGAACTCGCAAGGCCTATAGCACCCTTGCCTACAGATTGGCCCTAAGGGTCAGTGGGGAGACAGCACTGCAGGAAGGAGGAGTTGTGGGACACAGTTTCCAGCTCATTGGGAACTCAGACCCCAATCTCACTTGCCAGGGTCAGTGCCAAGTTGGGCTGGATGAGACATGGGGATAAGGTGTGTGCATGCTGCTGCCATTGCCATAAGCCCATGCTACCGTCTGACTCCCCTGCCACACGCTGGGGGCACAGCAACTGTTCTGTGAGCAGGGACTCTGGAGAGCAGTCCAAGCTTCTTTCCAAGACAGAGCCAGAGACCAGTTTGCTCTCTGAGGCAAGGACAGAGGGGCCTTTGGGTTTTTTTTGGCTAGACTCAATGCTGACTTTGGATCCCCAATTGGAGATGTGCCAAGATGCACCTCCTCAGAGTCCTCAGCCTGGAACTGCCCCCACACAGGGTCGTGGAGCCTAGAGAGAGTGGGACAGCCGAGGAAAATGCCAAAGGAACCTCCAGCATGAACCTCCTGCTCCGGCACTGAGCCCTGTATCAGGGAGGAAGGGCACGATCCTGCCTCTCCCCTCACAGAGGCCCTGGGAGCAAAGGGGACTCAGCCACCCACAGGATCAGGACCCAGCAATAAAAGGCCCTGGGGATGGGGTGAGAGAGACCCCTCTGTGGGGCCCCTTCCCCATCTCAATCCGAGTTCATTTAGGCAGCTCCTCCATGTCATTGGTGGGTAGTGCCCCCTGCTGTGCTGAGAAACAGGCCCTGGAACCCCACTGACATTGCCCTTCTTGCAAATCTCCTGGGTCGCTAAGATGGGAAGTGACCCCCCTCAGTCCAAGGATGCTCATAATGCCACCTGACCATGGCGCAGAGAGAGCATGCAGCTCCCCCAAGGCACGTCTCGTAGCCTCAGGCCCATCAGCCTTCCACTGTTTTGCCATCACCAGTCATGGGGCCGGGGCCAGAGAAGCAGCCAGTGGGTCCCACGTTCCGGAGCCTTCCTCCCAGAGCTCAGCCACTGAGGAGATCAGTGAGGGAACTGCCTAGTGCTGCTCTGGAGAGCCAGGCCTGGCATCAGCAGGTCTAGCTCCACCTGCACTTTAGTCCTACTGCCTCCTATCCCATGCCTCCTATGCTGTGGCCTTCCCACCCCCAAGCTCTGCCACCACCCTGCAGTGCCCCCCGCTGGTCTCTGGGAGGGAGATGAGACAACACCACCAGCTCTGAGGAGCTGGGCTTCGCTGATGCAGACAGAGGATAACCAGTGAGATCCCAGCAGTCCCATTGCCACTGGGGATCCAGGACAGGCTTTGAACCTCGGCCCATGGAGGTAAAAGGCCAGTACTCAACACTGAGTCACCCTTCAACTGCCCTCACATTTCTCAAGAAAATGTGAGTGAACAGCCAACAGCACAAATCAGCTGTGCCTGGGGGAATGAGACAGGCTGGTTCAGCTTGTAGATCAAGGTCTAGAAAGCGGGAACTTACTGAAATTGTTACTTATTAATTAAAATGGAGAAGCAATTAACCAAATGTCCTGTTCCCAATGCAAAGCAGCCAACAGCTCCATCAAGAACATCACCCTCCTTCCATGCATGACTACCTCCCGCCTGTAGCTTTGGCAAGAGTGCCCTGCTCTCCCCCACAGACAGTGCTGGCTCAGGGTGGCAGCAGCGCCCCAAGGAAATTAGAGCCTTAGCTCAGAGATGCACATTTATTTTCACCCAGGACCTGGCAGGGCTGGACAAAGGGCCCCACAATTCCAGTGGGACCACCTGTGCAGACAGCTGTGGACCTCATCCTGCAGGGTCAGCTGCAAGTTCTCCAGTCACGTCGCTGATGGATGCTACTTGGTTTGTCCCTCCCCAAACCCAGTGACGGGATTAAGCCGTCCCAGTCCATGCCTGACCTGCGATATCAGCCTGCAGTCCAAGATGCAAGACTGGAGCAGCCACTTACATTCAGAACCAGCCCCCTCTGTGTCTAGCTAGCAGATCCAACCTGACAGACAGCTCCTTGCCAGCAGACCCACAGGCCCTCCCCCTGCAATGGGAGATGGGTTAAAGTGTGTGTGTGTTGGGGGTAGCGGGGCAATCATCGTTCTCCCGGCATGGTCAGCTGCTAAGGGTCAGATCCCTCCAGTGCAGGAGTGTGAGGGCTTGGAGCAGTCTTGGTGTGAAGGCCTGACAGGGTTCCCAGAGAATCCCATGCTTGCTACCAAGTGCTTGTCCTTTCCCTGCAACAGCACCCCATGGAGGAGCTCTGGTCTCCCAGGTGCCCAGGGCCATGCAGAAAGGGAGCTACTCAGAGCACAAAAGGAAGCTACTGACTGAACCAGTCTCCTCTGGCTTGGAGGAAACAGTGTAGTGTGATCATGTTGCTGAAGGCAAATAAATACATTAGACAGGGAAAGGACGGGCTTGCAGCCCCCCAGGAATCTTGAGAGCACACAGATAGGCAAGGCAATGGAGGCAGAAATCCACCGACACCCATGGGGACTTGAGACAGCCCATAAGTCACTCAGCAGCGTCTGCTTCCATCTGCATAGCACAGGGGGTGACTGCAGGGGTTACTGTGGGGGAAGACAGGTGTGGCTAAACATGCCTACAGGAGCATATGAGAACATTCAACCCCGGAGTTACCCCCCCAGGACCTGAGGTGACAGTGCACATTCCAGTCCTCCCCAAAGCGGCCTCACAGTCACAGTGTCTGAGCAGTGCAAGGTGTACACGTGACATTGGGAGGGGTGGTTGATACACTGCGGCATGGAGATGAGCAGATCTGACACCCACCCAGGCCTCCGAGGAGCCTTGGGCAGCGGGCCTTCCCAGCTGATGGCACCTCCAGCCCCAAGAGCCCAGCAGTTGCTCCCTGGCTAGCTGCTGTGGAAGATGCGGACACGCTGCACGATGTCTTTGCGGCAGAGGGGGCAGATGCGCAGGGTCTCGCAGCATATTTGGCAGCAGCACACGTGGCCACAGTTCAGGAAGATCATCTGGGCCTGCAGGAAGAAGGCAGAGTGGAGAGGGGGGTCACACTGCTCTTGTCCCATCCACCGCACAGCAGAAAGCCTGGGGCACACAATCACCAGCTAGGCTTTGCAGTACCCTCCAGGTAGAAGAGCAGTGTCACTCCTCTTTTACAGAGGAAAAACTGAGGTACAGTGCGGGGCTGTGAATTGCCCAAGCTCACCCAGTGAGTCCATGGCAGAGCTGGAACTAGAATCCAGGTGTCCTGATCTTTTGTCCCTTTCTTTAAGCACTGCATATTTCTATTTAAGCAGATCCAGTGTCGGGCCCAGCTTTCACTCTCCTATGTTCCTGAATAAACTGAGCAAAGCAGGGCTTGCGAAGCAGACAGCTCAGGCATTGCCACTCTGGACAGCTGGGGTTGGAGAGAGCCAGTGTGCAGGGATCAGGGCTGTTAGCAACCCCCGCCTGACCCTGTACCTTGCCCTGCTCCATTGTCAGGGATAAACCCAGGTGAAAACTCAAATCTCTCTCCCACCTGCCAGGTGACTGATCCTACTCCCCCATCCCACTTGGGAGCACTCCTTGGAAGGACACCAAGGTGAGCAGGGTCGGCATCTCCACTCGCTGCTCTTCTCGGCCATCTGTTTGGCAGCCCAGGGCTGGGCTCGCAGATGTGGGCTCTTGGCAAGTGCTGAGGATTAGAAGCAGCTCCCTACAGCAGCCAGCTGTTGAGGCAGGAGGTGGGTGTCATGTGCCTTCCAGCCTCCACAAAGGGAGAGATGAGAGGGCCCTGCCCCAGGCTAGGCTGCTGAGCCCACCTAGTAGGTCAGCCTCCGGGAGCTCTCTGCTGTACACTGCTGCACAGCTGCAGCATTCCAGCCATCCGTCCCTTTGCCAGCTCCAGGATCTCACCTCCTGCTCCATGCAGACCACGCACTCAGACTTCCTCTTGTCCAGCTCCAGCTGGGGTGCAGAAGGGAGGATTTCTTCAGGGGGGGCACTCGGCTCTGGGGCAGCAGGGCCCTTGGTCTCAGTGCTCTCCAGCAGCTCTGTAGTCAGCAGGAGAAACATGAATGCCAGCACTAGCCTCCTCTTAATACCAGCCCCCAGGCCAAGTAGCATATCACGGAGCCCTGCCATCTGAACGGTGGGAGGCTGCAGCAACAACAGGTTCTGCAGCTTCTCCCTGGCCTGCCTCTTCTCCGGATCCCACTCAGCCCTGCACATTCCCCACTTGGGCTGTCCAGGGCCTGCACAGAGCTGCAGACCTTCAGCACAGAGGACTAGGAGGCTGCTCCGGGCTGAAGGGGACCTGGATGTTTATAGAACACGGACATCCAGCAATGAGGCAGAGGAATAAGCTGGTGGTACCTGGGATTGTTTTAGCCACAGCCAGGATCTCCTGGGCTCGCCTGAGGATCGCGTGCTGCAGGCCAGTTTCTGTGATTCCAATCTGCAGCACAAGGAGAGGCCAGTTAGCTCTGAGAGGCCAGGGCTGAGAACAGAGCTCCTGGGGAGGCAAAGCGAGAGGGAGGCCATGCTTCTCAAAGCAGGATACACAGTCTGGGCAAGGTTCGTTGGCTTCATGCTGCAATGCCTTGGGAAGCAGGCGATGCCTTCTTGTGTCTCCACTGGACCCTGGACCCAGAACCAAAGCATTTCTCGGCATGAGCCAGCAAGGCCCGGAGAGCACTCAAGGGAGGAAGAAGGTGCTAAGCCAGCTGCACAGGTTCCTCCCCAGCAGACGCTGCAGGGGGTGGCTTCTGCACAGCAGCAGCCGTTTTGGTAAGGCCCCTGTGTTGGGAGACAGGCCCCTGGAAAAGCACCCAACTGGATCTGGCACATGGGACTGCATGAGGCACTCCATCCAACCCCCCCACCCGTACACAGAGCAGTAAGCACAAAACCCAACAGCACTTCCCTAGGCTGCCCAGGCCCAGGGCCATGGCAGGATCAGCCCCTGGAGTGCAGGGCAGAGGCAGGGAATGGCATTACAGGGGAGTTTGCCATCGTACCTTTGCCAGGTCACTGAGGGTCATGGTGCTGAGCATTTCCAGCGACAGCCGATGATGGGCAAAGATTGGTATGTACTGTTCAGCCGACAGCTCGATTAGCAGGTTTATCAGCTGCCTCTCCAAGCCCTCCTCCTGCAAAAGACAAGGTAAATCCCAGCCATCTCCCGGCCAGGAAGTGCGCAGGGTCAGTGCTCGGTCGGGAAGCGCGCGAGATCAGCCCCGGGTCGGGGTGAGACCCTGTTCCAAAGCCACATAAGAGGAACAAGCACTGCTCCCAAACCATCTCTCTAGGCCAAACTCCTGCTCTAGGTAATCACTAGTTAGAAGCCTTCCTCAGATGTAAGTTGCTCCCCAAGAGATGCTGGATTCCTGGAAGCACTGCTGCATCTGAGCAGTGTTTGCACCTTTCTAGTTAACCTGCCATGCCCCAAATGTTCCATTTCTGGATGAGTAAAACCAAGGGTTTGACAGTTCCCATTCTGGCAGGTACCTGCCCTCCCAAAGTGCTTTACAAACTCCAGTCGATATGCAAGCCAACAGGGATCAATTCAGCCATTGCTGAAATCAGTCACCTGAGCCACCACTCCAGCAGCTATGTAACAGTGCGCAACACAGGGCAAAAGTTATGGGCAGAAAGTGAAAAGACTCCTGCATTCAACTGAAATTGCAGGGGGATTTGGGGAACCTGAATGCAGCCACCTGAGCTGAAGTTTGGCTAAGACCAAAAGTCCTATTCTTAAAACAGCTATCAGTGTAATCACCAGCAGGAGCTAAAAATTCAGGCTGAGGCCCATACCTCTGGTAGCCCAGTGCCCCCCAATGCCATGCTGAGCTATTGGCTCACTGCAGGCTCAAAGGGAAGAGCATCTCCTCCTAACAGCTGCACTGGGATTTCTGTGGATATGCTGAGCAGCCACAACCTTGCATAGGGCAGGGAGGTCTAGCAAGGCACCTCACAAGGGGATCAGAGAAAAGCAGATCTAGTAGCGTTTCAGCTGCTGTGGTGACACTGCTAATGGAACTGCTCTCCAGCTGAGTAGGTGGGCAGGGCAATGGAAAGCGCTTGTTACCGGCTTAGATTTGGGGCAGCGCCTAGTACCATGGCCCCCAGCACTACCGCAATCCCAGCACTACCCCGCAGTGACCTGGAGTTTCAGTGAGAGAGGCTTCTGGTTCAGCAGGCGCTGATACTGGATCAGCCAGTAGTTCTCCTGCTTCGTTTCACTTTTTGCCTCCATCTCCAGCTGCAAGAAAAAGAAGGTGAATTAGAACCCAGGCCCTAGGGAGTTTGAATTGCAGCACCAAAGGAGAAGCCAGCACTGTCAGTGCAGAGCAAGCTCAGAGCCACCGATGGTAGCTCACATTGTCATGGAGTGCCAGGGCTGGGACCTTAATGGCCTCCTGGGGCTGGCTCTGCTTTGATCCCTACATCCCCTCCTCTTGCTCAACCCCAGGATTCTCCACCTCCCTCTGCCCTCCAGGCACTCTTGTCCCATGCACTGGGACCAAACTGTGCTAAGGGGCTGCCAGTGGCTATGGCTCGAGAAGACTAAGCATGCTGGCAGGCTATGATACTGCACAGGATCTCTGTGTCTTGCTTCCCTTCTCCCCTAGAAACAACCACTGCAATGGACGCCATTGCTCTGGCAGGGAGGGAGTCTGTCAAACACAGTGCCCACACTGGTCCAGGGACACTAAGAGCCTGATTCAAGGCTCTCTAAAGTCACTGGCAAGGCTCCATTGACACTAATGGGCCCTATGAGCACAGAATATCACATCCCTCGTCTTGGTCCCCTTTTCTCCCCCATGGCCTAGCGCACCCATGGTCACCCCCCACATAGCACTGTGTGTTGCTCCTGGTCTATGCAGAGTCATTAACAAGGCCCATCACATACCAGGATTTGTTGCAGTTCCTCTTCCCTTTGCTTCTTCTCCTTGAGCAGCTGCTGCAGCATGTAGCTCAGGGCTCGGCGTTGCTCTGTGATCACCTCCTGCAGCAGAAGCAAAGGCAGCCCTGTCTCCCAATCACATGAGGGCTACGGCAGGGGTGCAGCTGCAGAGCTCTGTCTCTCAACCATAACCTCCAGTGGGCAGAGCATTTATTTTGCTCAATTACTCAACTCAAGTTTTTGAGCCGTGTCCAACCGAACCTCAGCAAAGCTGAGCAGATGCCCAATCCCACTCTCAAGGAGATCTCTGCTGGGGGCCAGGGGTCACTGCCAAGCGCATTAGACCCAGTAATGGCAGTTCCCCAGTTCTCAACGTACCGCCCTGCACTTGTCCATTACCCTAGTCCCATCACATGCTGTGCAGAGTGACCAGACTCACTGAGGCAGCCCTTCACCCATAACCCACCCTCACACTCCAGCTGGAGACTCTGCTTCAATCTATAACAACAGGAACATCTGTATTCCCCTTCCTTATCTGCAGCAAGGCCACAGAGGCTGAGATCTGCAAGCCTGCCAGGTACCCAGGTGGGTGGGGACGGGCCTAGGCAACAGCATCTCCATGGCCTTAGAGATGGCTGGACTCCTCGAGATCTCATGACTATCAGATACAATCAAGCTCCATGGGAGGGGGCTTGTTTGATTTGATGGAGCTGTATGTCATGGGGCTGGGATTTGACCTTCATTCTGTTGTATGCTGCCCTGAGCTTGTGGCTGTGGGGGGAGGGGAGGATGCTGTAGAGGTGCAGTCCTCATTGTAAACCACTCATCAAGGATAGTGATGACAGCAGAACAGCTGGAACACCCCAGGACATTACACATCACAGCACCTCCCGCTGGTCAATACAGAGGTGCGGCTGCAGACGCTTATCCCACTTAGCTCAGTGTTAGCTTGGAGGAACATAGGGTCTGGTGAAACCAACAGAACACTGGATCTGGAAATTTTAGATGGCTAGGACCAAGGTGCCAGCAAGATTATTTGGAGCCAACCCCCCAGAAGAGGCCTGGGGAGCAGAGAGAAGCGCTCATCAAGCATGGCCCTGACAGGGCTCAGACACTGTCTGACAGGAACAGGGGCGGGTTCTGATCGCTGTTGTTGCATAACTCTTGAGGGGGTTATGTCTCAGCAGAGGATTTAATGAGAGCCCCCTAACCCTGGGTGGTGCAGCAGGAGACTGCAGACAAAATAAGGGCAGCAGCTTCCATGAACATGGTGAGTGTCTGAGGTCTGTGAAATACTTGCTGACTTCCTCTCTGTCCCAAAGGAAGGGTACTGAGCATGGGACACCAGCCACACAACCCCTCTATCTTCTGCTGATCTCATTTGGAGAAGACATTTCCCTCGACACAGAACTGCTGTGTTCATGTTTGTTTGTAAATGTTGATTTCTTTCATTTCCACAGAGACACAGATCCTGGCACATGGATTCTGTGAGCAAGAAAGGGCTGGTTTGGAGCACAGAACTGATCAGCTTCCCTGAAGGTCATAAGACAACTACCCTGGAGAAAGTCACCTGGAAAGCTCTCCTGGAAACATACCTCTGGGAGCAATCAGCTCCCATCCCCCTCATGCTGTCCCACTCCAAGGTGCTTGACCCTCTCCCCATTTGCTCAGGACAGGGTAAGTAATAGCTCTGGAGGCTTTAGCCACTGATGCACGGCTCAGAAGCAGCAGCTTAGCTCTCACATGACGAATCCAGCCTGGTGCTCCCCTCCCCACATGGCCAGCTTTCCTTGGCCAGCTATTCAGGCCTTCTCTTAGGTTCCCCACAGTCCCCAAGCATGCCCAGTGTACCCACTTCATGGAGGCCCAAGATCAAGCTGCTGCCAGGGGAGAACATTCACATGCAGTACCGATTCAGGGGGTTAGCCCCCTGGAGCATGTGTGGCTGGAGTGCAACCACAGAGGTCTCCAATGCTGCTCTCCAGCTACCCTGGTCGGTTGTGGCCTGCACTGACTGCAGCTTGCAGCAGCTGGAAGGGTGCTCACGCCAGTCATTGTATAATGGGACCTAATGTCCCTACAGGCAGCACTTTGGTACTAAAGAGGGTGGCAGCTGCAGTCTGCTTCACTTGGTGCACATCTAGTGCAACACTTCGGCTTCAGGTGAGTTCCTGCTGCACCCCATTTTGGGCATTGATCCTGCATTAAGGGTTCAAAACATGCATGAAACTACTGTAGAATCATAGAATATTAGGGTTGGAAAGGACCTCAGGAGGTCATCTAGTCCACCCCCTGCTCAAAGCAGGATCAATTCCCAACTAAATCATCCTAGTCAGAGCTTTGTCAAGCCTGACCTTAAAAACCTCTAAGGAAGGAGATTCCACCACCTCCCTAGGTAACCCATTCCAGGCTTCACCACCCTCCTAGTGAAAATTTTTTTCCTAATATTCAACCTCAACCTCCCCCACTGCAACCTGTGAAAGTAGAATGAATTATATTGTGAAAATAGAAAGGATTAAAGAAATGTTGTCTGTACCTTTAAGCAAAATTGTTGGAATGCTGCAATCCAGGTGTCAGGAATACAGAATCAATAGAACAATGACCCGTTTAAGGGCAATGGTGAAGTATTAGCCTTAGATCGATGAGAGTTAGTAAGGAAGTAGGATATGCATGCTTGCCCAGGTGATTTTACTGTTTTGTCTTTCTTTGGCCTTGTCTTAATTCCCGCTCTTTATCTGTATAAATAAGATTGTTTGGTCTTGCATGGCCACTCGCTCACATATCTGAGTTTATTAGCGAGACGCTGTGCTAATAAAACAGATGGTCTGACAAACTGTGAGTCCTGAGTCTAACTTTGACAAACCTGAGACCATTACTCCTTGTTCTGTCATCTGCTACCACTGAGAACAGTCTAATCCATCATCTTTGGAACCCTCTTTCAGTAGTTAAAGCAGCTATCAAATCCCCCTCATTCTCTCTTCTGCAGACTAAACCAATTCCAGTTCCTTCGGACGCTATCATAAGTCTGTTCCCAGCCCTTAAATCATTTTTGTCCCTTCGCTGGACTCTTCCAATTTTCCACATCCTTCTTGTAGTGTGGGACCCAAAACTGGACACAGTATCCAGATGAGGCCTTATCAACGTCGAACAGAGGGCAATGATCACATTCCTCAATCTGCTGGCAATGCTCCTACATATACAGCCCAAATGCGTGGCCGTCGTGAACAAGGACACAGTTGACTCATATCCAGCTTCTCCTCCACTGTAACCCCTAGTCCTTTTCTGCGAAACTGCTGCCTAGACGTTCGGGCCCTGTCTTAGCATTCATGGGATTCTTCCATCTAAGTGCAGACTCTGCACTGTCCTTGTTGAACTCAACAGTTTCTTCTTGGCCCAATCCTCTAATTTGTTTGAGGTCTCTCAGTATTCTATCCCAATCCTCTAGCATATTCTAACAGTCCTCCCAGTTTAGTGTCATCTGCAAACTTGCTGAGAGTGCAGTCCATGCCATCCTCCAGATCATTATGAAGATATTGAACAAACCACCCAGGACCAACTTGGGCATCTGCTTGATACGTGGTGCCAACTAGACATAGAGCCATTATCACTACCCGCTGAGCCTGGACATTCTAGCCAGCTCTCTATCCACCTTATAGTCCATTCATCCAGCCCATACTTCTTTAACTTGCCAGCAAGAATACTGTGGAGACCGTATCAAAAGCTTTGCTAAAGTCAAGGAATAACACACCCACTGCTTTCCCCTCATCCACAGAGCCAGTTATCTCCTCATAGAAGACAATTAGGTTAGTCAGGCATGACTTGCCCTTGGTGAATCCACGCTGACTGTGCTATGGGGTTGTTTATAACCATGCCGGCTAATGGGTTATCAGGGGGAATGTGGCTCAGTTGTAGTTTCTAAGCGGTCGGTGCTGAGAGTAGGTGACAGATTACAGTCAAGACACCATTCCTGACACTTTACCACCATCCCTGGCATTGCCACAGTTTGCCTACACCCTAGCCCCATCTCATTCGCTTGACCACAGGACTTCCTACTCTTTCCCCTTGTAGCCGCTGCTTTGCAACTACCTGTGCCATGATCCTTGGGCCGTGTATCAGGTGTGTAGGGATGTGCCCAGCTCTTAACAAACTACAGTGAGCTACTTGGAAGCCTCCCAGAAGAGAGGAAATTGTGACTGGCTTGCTTCCCCCAGGTATAAGGAGCCTGGAGGGTTCCCTGCCACCAGAGGTCAGTTACTGGGGTGTTTTATGACTAATAGCATTTACAGTCACACATGCTGAGTAAGTGGCAGTCGAATCTCATGCTTCAGGGTATTAACTGATCAGTGCAGGGTGTACTAAGCAAACTATATTCCTTTGACACATCAGCTATTGGCTACAGATACCAGACTTACTGGACCAGTGACCTGAACCAGCAAATCCTATGGGGTAATTCACATTGCAAGACAATTCCTGCAAAGGCACATGAAAGAAAACTAAAGCTAAGCTGCTTTAACCCAGTTTGAGCTCCCTTTACAGCTGGATGAAAATTGCCCTTGGGATGGGAGGCTGGCTGGCAGAGGGGATGCTGTGATGACCTTGGAGATATGGCTTAGAAAGGAGGACAAGAGAGGTGTGAGTCATTTTTGGCAGATATTTAAACAAATTAAAATAAAAAAAAAACAATGCAAGAAAACATGAAATGCTTGGAAGATGTGTGCCAGGAGAAGCTCCTGCCCCGCCCAATGAGCCTACTTCTGCCAAGTTTTCAAACTGAAAATTACTCAAGATCTCCAGGATCAGCAGCAATGTTTTCAGAAAGCAGCAGGAGAGAGGGAATTTGGGGAACATCCCCTTCTGACTAAGCATGAAACCACCTAGAAACTGCAAAGAGCACAGGAAGTGAGCAGAGCTTCTGAGACCTCAGAGGGAAGGTACAGGGTAGAAGAGGGGGCAGCCCGGGAGCCCTACATACCTGCAGTGTCTCTGTGTCCAGTTCTTGCCTCTTTAACTCCAGCTGTGTCAGCTGCAATAACTCTGTTTCTATTAACTTAATCTAAACAGAAGATGAAACAGTTTTTTACTGACATTTGAAATGACTTTTATTTAGCTGCTTTGCGCCAGCCTTAAATGCACAGCTGCCCTTGGGGAGACGGGGCTGGACTGCGCTTTGGGAAGCGTGTCCTCTCCCTTTGTTCTGTCAATTCTCCAGGGCCAAGTAAACAACCCACAAGCTGCCTTGCACTGCCTGCATGACTGCGCTGCCAGTTGCTGTTGGTTAGTCTCTTGACTGATGCTAACTAGCTGTGTTCCACCCCCATAAAACAAAAGGCGCTTTATATGCCTGTCTCTAAGCAACTTCTATCCTATGGCCCTGAAGTGCTTTGCAGTCAGTTGGTTCATTCAAGCCTCTCAGCCAGCCTGGAAAGTAGGGACACATTAACTCTGTGTTAATGCAGCTCCTTAGATTGTAAGCTCCGTGGGACAGGGCCCATCTGTTTGCTAGGTGTTTGTACAGGGCACACAATATTTGGCTTCTAGGTGCTACTACAATACCAATAACAGATACTATTGATAGGGAAACTGAGGCACAGAGAGGCAAAGTGACTTGTCCCCAGTCCCACAGTAAATAAGCGGCAAAGCCAAGAACAAAGCCCAGATCGCCTGTCCCCCAGACTTGTACTTGAACCATTATTTTATCTGCTGCCATACATCCCACAGCCATCCAGGAAGAACACCCTTGGCATGCAGCTGACTGCTCCAGGGGCATCCTAACACTCCATTAGGTGCACAGCATGCCAATGGAATGCAGGGGAAGTGAAGGTCCAGAAGCAAAGTGTTTAACAGAGAGGTGCACAGCAGTGAGGTCTGAGGGCCAGACATGACCCAAAGACGCCCTAGGACTGTAGACCAAGGATAAGTAGGCTGATCATCCACAAGGTTCTTGTTGCTGGTGAACTCCAGTGATGGAACCTTGCAAGGAAGGTACAAGTTCAAGCAAAAAGCACATTTGTGTGATCTGATCACTGATAAGACCTGTGGGCTTCCCACAAGTTGCAAAGACTGGCTCTGTTTAGCTCATTATAGCAAAGCAAAGCCATTCAACTTCTTCTCCCCATCTCCTACACCGAGCTCCTTTCTTAGGGTCAGAGAGGGGAAAGCTTGGAGCACTCCGCTGAGAAACTAGCCAGGTCCTCTCTGTCGTTTAACTATAGGGGCACCCTAGTGTCGTGCCCCCCAGAACTGTCTCCACAACCCACCCCCAGTAACATGCTTCATCTTTAACAAAATGGAGATCAAACAGTAGGTTGGCAACAGAAACAAATAATAATGAGCTCATGCCACAATGTGCAAATCTAATGGTCTGGATGGAGATGCAATGAATTCTTATGGAGACAGCAGCCCCGCTCACTATGCAGCCTGTCACATGGCAGAGGTCTGGCTCCCTCTGGCTCATCCCTAGAAGCCAGTGCAGGATTGCTCTCTATAACCCACTCTCATGTGCTTTGGCCAGTTGAGTTTCTGATGACTCAAGTAATGGGGATTCCACCATTTCGCTTGGATCTATTAGACCTCACCGTCATTCCTCCATGGTGGAAAGAAGTGTTATTAAATCAAATCAGTGCTGCCTGACATTTTGTGTTACACAGCCCTACAGAAACAGAAGGGTCCTTGGTTTTCCTCAGACCCTGCTCTGCATAGGCAGCACGGCAACTTTCCTTGCAGTGGTCTCACCACTCAGATGAACGAACTGAATCTTTGGTTGCTTCTGCTCTGCCAGTGCCAACTCACCTGGTTCCTGATCTGCCGGTGCAAGAGATCCTTCTTCACCTGAAGGGCTTCAAAGGCCGCTTTCTGCATTTCACTCTATGAAACATTACATTCTGCTTAACCCAGGAACGAGGCCCAATCATGGGGATGCAAACACACCAGTGACCCTCACTACACTGAAAAGATCTGATTTACAAACACTTCCCTGGTGCTCACCCCTGCAGAATTTGGGTGCCTCCTCACAATCTCACGAAATAAAACACAATTGCCCCATTTTACAGCAGGTAAACTGAGGCACAGAGAAATTAAGGCCAAACATTTTCAAAGCAGGTGTTAACAGCTGGGGTCTGATTTTCCAAATGCTATCAGCAATCTGCAATCAGTGAGAGGTGAGGGGGCTTAGCATCTCTGAAAGTCAGGCCCACAGCATCTCCCCTGGGAACCCAGAGTTAGTGATTGACTTGAAAACATTGGCCTGTGACTTGCTCTAGGTCACCCTGCCCCAAAACCAGGTCACCTGCCTCAGTCACCTGACTGTCTTTGCTTCCCATGATCTCTACCACCTGCCCTCCTCTCACAGATGCCTCAAAGCTTCCTGCTGGCTCTCTGGGTAAAGAACAAGTCATTACATAGTTTCCCTTTAGTCACTGCAACCAATTATCCAGATTGCCAGAGATTTCTGAACCTAACTAACTAGTTTTAACAAGGCTTTAAAGCAGCCAATGTGCTTGTCATGCCAGCTCTGTTCCCCATCCCCATTACAACATGCACTTAGCTTCTTCGATCACAAGCCTACCTCCTGCAGGATCTGACTAGTGGCCTTGTTCTGATCCAGCTGTTGCCAAGCTAGGATTTGTTGGAACTTCTGATCCATCTCTGCCAGGCTGTAAGAGATACATCACCAGGGGATTACTACAGGCTCTCAGACTGCAATGCAAATAAGAGGTCAAGCTGGCCATGGAAATGAACTCAGAGAAGTCAGGGGACTTCCTAAAACAGGCAAGTTTATTACTGAGCATGAGTGAACAGCCAGAGCTCTCACAGGCACTTGGCAGGTGTGTAAACTCCTTCCCACCAACCAACCCTGGCTGATAAATGAAACAAAAGCAAAGGCACAACTTACTGGTACACCTGCTGAGAGTGACTCAGTGTCCATGCCCAACAGCTCATAAAACATCAAAGCGTGGCCTGTGCTCCAAGAGGGGACTTTGTATAAATAGTCCCATGAGGTGCATTGCCTCAGTGACTGCAGAGGAAATGGTCTCAGTTCTCAAGTAAAAAGACACCCCAGTGGGCCACTTGTACTGTCACTGTCAGAGCAGAACTGCGCTGTAAGTGCAATTGATTGACGCTCAATGAGAGAACTGCTCTGGCTGCTTTCAAGGGATAAGAACCAACATTCTGATGCTTTTCCTCTCCCCAAAGCGCCCCATGAATTCCAGGCCACAGAGAGGCCCCCAAAGAGCACTGTGCGACTGCAAGGCAGTGAAAGTGACTAATCAAAAATGAAATGACTGGTTTCATTTTCACCCTCCAAACTGAGTGAAATGTTAGAAATAAAATAAATCAGGCTTATACCATTCTTTCAGTTCCTACTAATCCAGAGCATTAGTAACACTAATATTATTCGTGTTTAAATGTAAGAGCTCTATCTTGGTGTCCCTTTTGTTTTTCAATTTTTAATACTGCTGTGTGCTGTTAAATAACTGTTGTGCTCCGCTCCAGAAGTGGCTGCAGAGATCCCTGTGTGTATGTCTCAGAATAGTGGAGTAAAAGGAGTTCTATAAGATTGCTATCAGTCACACTGCTCTCTCAAAGTACCTGGAGCACGCCTGGTTGACGAGGTCTTGCCTTCGAGATTCAGAGGTCATGTGGATGAGCTTGTTCTTGTAGCTCTCAGCCAGCATTTGTTGCATGGCAGCTGGGAGACACAAAGTGGAGTGATTAGTGCTAGAAGCAGGTTAACTCTGTGTCCAGCATTGTTTCTGCTCCCCACTCAGCTACAAGAACATGCTAAAATTGGGGTCCGCCCTCCAATTTTTTTCCATCCCTGTTTCCATGTAAGGTTATTCAGAGTGGAAAGCCAGCTAGCTGCACCCTCCCAATGGGCAACCACTAATCAGGGCTTGATGAGAGGCCTGCCAGGAGAGTGCCCTGTGAAGTCTGCTCTACACAGATGACACGCTCTCAGCCTCTGCAGGGCACCACCCCACTTTCAGCTCCCCAGCAGCTGCTTGCAGGAGCAGAGTCACTAACTACTGGTCCCACTGGGCTGCAGGTCTGATCTTCCCACTGCAGCCTGGGGCCTCCACCCAGCTGCTGGAGGAAAGAAAACTAGAGAGATGGGTAAAAACTTTGCCATCCCACCAAGGCAGGTTTAAGTCACTGCTCTGAGGGTTGAAATACCCACAGATAGGGGCTGAGGCAGGAGACTGGCTCTGGGATAGCTTCAGCACAGATGCCTCTGTTGCAGCAGGGCACGCGCTTGCTCCTGCACACACACATTTTAATCCCAACAGCAAATGCTGGCAGCGTAGGTGAGACGCATGTCTCTGTGTAACGAGCGAACACAGGGCTGCATTCCAAACTTCAAAATCAGTTTCTTCCCACTCCTATACAGCAGAGTTGGCTCAGCTGGAACCAGGCAGCAACCCCAAATCCCACCCCCACAGGGTACAGTATTTACCCATGGTAACATTTATGCAGGTATGAGCCCTGCCTCATTCACCGGCTGGTTGCCAGTTGTAGCTGGTTTGAATGTACAACGCCCTATGTGCGCTCTGGGGATTGATCCCTTGCCAGATCTCTCACTGCTCCAGCCATAGCAGTGGCCAGAGGGATGTGACTCCCTTGGGATTAGTGGTGCAGTGCAGGAGGGTAATGGATGAGCTGCTATCCAGGGACCCAGTGCTAGCTACACGCCTGCTCACACCACTATTTCAGGAAAGCTATAGCAGTAAGAGTCATGTGTAGCCAGGAGCCACTCCTAGGAGGATATGGCCTCCCTCTCCCATTCCCTCAGAGAATATGGCCCTCATAGACCTCCCCCTCCGATCTCCCCAGAGGATATGGCCCTCACAGCCCTCTCCCTACCCCCCTGAGAATATGGCCCTCTCAGCCCCCTCACCCAGAGAATACGGTCCTCTCAGCCCCCCTTCACCCATCAGAGGATACAGCGCTCTCCCCGCTCCCCAATCCCCCAGATGACCACCACAACCCCCTTCCCTTGGACTTACAGGCCACTTCCCTTCTGCGTAGCTGCTCTGTCTCCTCCTGCGTTATTGCCATCAGCTGGTCCATCCTTATTCTAAGAAACAAGCAGGTCCATTCAACCACTGCTTCTGCCAGAGCCACATTTCACCTTTGCCAGTCAGCCGCACCCTCTCCACCCACCTCAAAGCTGCACCCTGGGCTTGAATGGCTGAGTGATTCCATCCGGTCACTCATCCGTGTGAGCGAGAGATGCCAGGAGGAGGCCTGCAGAGGCTCAGGAATCTCCAGATGCAGACAGGACACTGTCTATCCTCTGGGGAGGGTGCCTATGTTGTTCCCAGCAGGGCTAAATCAGAGGGCATTGCCAGAAGGCTGGCTGCCCTTGGGAAAACCCAAGGGAATAAGAAATAAGTGAAATAAAATAACTTCTATGAAACCTCTATTCCTTTGCCTAAATGGTGACCCCCTCCTTTTGCTTCCTGTTCTCTGGGGTCCCCCCATATACACATCCCCAGCCTCTAGAGTGCCAAGGACTCTGTATCTCTGCCTTGCTACGCACATCAATGGCACTGCATAAACAACAAGGATAGTGGTGATCGATGGCCCCAAAGTGCTCAACCCAACTGCGTGGCACCTTCCCAGAAACCCTCTGCCCTACAACAGCCAGCAGATGTATCTGGGTCCTCTGATCCACATTTTAAGGGCTTCAGGAGATTGCAGGGACCTCCTCTTTGTCGGGGAGAGGAGAGGTCAATTTTCTCATTGGAATTACAGACTGGATCAGACTGGGGCCATCTAGCTTGGCATCAGATCTCTGACAGCACCTAAAGCACATGCCTCAGAGGGAGGTGCAAGGAATCTTGCAGCAGGCAGACAAGGGATAATCTGCCCCTACATTACATCTCATCCTGATCCTGAAGAGTGAGACACCGTTTCCTCGCCCTTCCCATACTGTTAGCTGCAACGACCGTGGGTATTCTGATTATCCTCAGCAACGTTCACAGCCTGCTTAGTCCCTGACCTCTCTGCTGGGCCTGCCAGCACCCGGGCCAATTATTGCCAACTGTGAATTTGGTTCTTGTGGTGTGGACTCCTGCTTCACCAGGAACCAGGCAGAGAAACAGCAAACTCATTGCACACAGGCCACCCAATGGCTGCCAGATGCAAACAACTTTCTATCCCTGCTGACTTGAGCTGGATTCAGAATCATGGCCTAGAGGTGAACGAGTCCATCCCTCCATCCCAGCCGCTCACCCTTGCCCAGAGGAGCCTATCTTAGGCAGGGCACTTACCTCTCATTCTCTAGGGATTTCAAAATTTCTGAACTTTGTTTCTGCCTAGAAAAATAAAGCAGAAGGTTTTTACTGCAGAGTAGGGCACCCTCCTCCCCAGGGAGCGGAGTCCTCTCTGAGCAAGCCACATGCCGCTACCACCAGCCCACTGGCTTGGCCACTGTCCCTGCCTCTGTGCTGGTGGAGCTGTCAGCTGCAGCCAGGGTGCAGTTCTGCTACATGGGGGCAGGAGATATGTGAGCTCCCCCCCTTCCCTCAGGGCACAGGCATCAGTGGAAAAGACAAGGGGCTGGAGGACACTGCCTCTGGGTAGATCTTCCCATCCTCACCCCCATGGGGGAGCCACTGGGAGGCCAACCCCATGATGGGAGGAGTGGGGGTGGAGCAGGACTCCTTCTCTGTACTTATTTTCTCAGGGCTTGGGCTAGGCGCTGGCCAGAGGATTTACCCCTTGGAGCATGGAGGAGCTTGGCAGCCTTCCTTGCTGTTGGCAGCTTCATCATATAACTCCATACACCACACACACTAGCTGGCATTCCCCTCTCCTGCAAAGCAAGAGGACACACAGTTCCTGGGGTACAGCGCCTCTGCAACATTTCCCTCCCCTCAGTATCTGGGCTCAGGTCAGCACCTACCCCTCTGCAGCTCTGTGCCGAGCAGATTCAGGCCAGGCAGTGGGAGCTGGGACACCCAGGGTGCAGCCACTTCCACCACAGCCCAAACTCTTCTGTTCACAGTTATTTGCACCAGGAATTCTGGGCTGAAAGTTTAGGTTTGTCCCCGTTGGCTAAATACATGTGATCATGCCCGCCTCCAGTGGTCAGCCCCAGTGACAACAACAGCCTGCGGCTGACTTGCACCTAACAAATTTCAGAGTTCAGACTGGGGGCGGCAGGACCATTTTGGTCATTCAGTCGGACCTCCAACGACTTTGCTAAAGCCAGAGAAGAAGCAGAGACTAGTAGGGCTGGGAAGTGAAACCAAAGCTCAGGTCCCCGTGAGATGTCTTAAGCCCAAGGCCAGCTCTCTGGGTACAAGGCACCGTGTAACTGTGTCCACACTAGAGGCTTATATCCATAGAAAGTAGGACATCTTGGATGTATGGACAAGGCCTTAAGCACGTTGGCTAGTTTTGCCCACAATCTGTACCAGGAAGGCTGTGATAGAATGTGCCTCCAAACAAGGATTCTCAGCACAGAGGGTTTCTCTTGGTGATTTGCAGCACTGAGGGTTTCCCTTGGGGTTGTTCTCCAGCCTCACCCCTGCCCCACCACAGCATCACAGGGATTCACCCTCACTGCTCAGTCATTTCTGTGCTGCTTGGGGAGTTTGACTATGGAAAAACCTCAGAGAAATGGACAGGTCACAAGCAGCCGGTCAGCACAAAATGGGACACAGAGAAATAAACGTGCAGAGGGGCAGCGCTGACTGCAAGGTGTCCAGCGAGGCCAACCTCTGATTCTCCTCCAGAAGCTTCTGGATTCGGCTGGCAATGCCCTGCTCCATTTGTTTCAGCTGCTCCAGCAGCTTCAGGTGCTCTCCCTCCAGGTTGCGCTGATGCTTCGTCAGACCTTTCTCCAGCCTCACCTGCTCCTGTGGCAAGGGGAAAAGGGATACTAGCCAAAGGGAGAAGTGACAACTCTGCTGAGCTGTGCCCACAGCCCGTGCGAATCACTGAGGATGGTATTTTATTACAAGGAGCTGAAAGTTTCCAAGAGGGTGGACAAGGAGCCTAC
The DNA here is from genome assembly GCF_003597395.2 of Chelonoidis abingdonii. Classification (NCBI taxonomy): domain Eukaryota; kingdom Metazoa; phylum Chordata; order Testudines; family Testudinidae; genus Chelonoidis; species Chelonoidis abingdonii. Next base: position 604,967 of record NC_133792.1, read on the forward strand.
CCAGAGCTTACACGGACACTGATGGCATCATGTGAAAGCCAGAGACACCAGAGAGAGCAGAGGCATGCTAGATCACCTCTAGGCCAGAGTGAGGGGCCAGTGCAGGACTGTCCCTGCAGTCCCTGAAAGGCCCTCTGGAGAGTCAAAAGGAGAGGAGAAACTGGGAATAAAAATGACAGAGAGCTGAGAGGAGAGCCCTGTGAGTGCTGCCTCTGGGGGGCCCCTCAGCATGGGTGGGGCCCACATGTTGATACATGAAATGCCTGTTCTGAAAGGGAGCAGGTGGGCAAGGGTCAAGTCTGTCCAGAGCAGAACAGATGGACAGTCCAGATCAAATGTACTCCTCAGCCACAGGCCAGGTGCCAGAGTCTTGGGCCCCAGCTGATATACCTTCTTCACAGTCTGCAGAATCTCCTCCTTCTGACTGCTGCTCTGCTGAAGAAGCTGAGCATGCTCCCTCTGCCCCATGTCCAGGCGACGCTCGAACTCCAACTTCTCCAGCATCTTCTCTTCCTGGCAGAGGAGCGAGAAGCAGAGTGAGGGTCGGGATCGGCAGCCTGCAGGCTATTCCACTATTCAAACCAAGACCCAGGCTGATGAAAACAGTATCAGGGCAATGAGATCCCAACTGTATGTCCAGGCTAAACCAGCCAGGGAGCTGGAGAGCTCTAGAAAAATCCACTGATTCCCACACAGGAATCCAAACAGCATCAAGAGGAAACGGCTGTTCCAGCTGCCTTGCTACCGACATTTCAGCATGGTCAGAAAGTCATTTCACTCAGTGAGCTCACCCTCTCCCCCAGCCCTACAACATGCTGTACGGAAGAGAGAGATGCAGCAAGGTACTGTTAGACTCTGGAAGCCTAGGGAAATCCCCAGGAGCTTCAGAACTCCAGCAGAGAAGGCTGTCAGCAACAGAATGAGCCAGTCAGAAAGCCTGAGCTGAGGGAGGGGGACTAACAGAGTGAGTGACTAACAGAGGTCGGCAGTGCTGATGCAGAACATTCATGGCGTCGGCCTAGCAGCGAGGACAGATAGAGGTTAGAGAGGGGGGCAGGAAATAAAGTGAGATTTCACTGGGAAAAATGCAGCCAATCAATGCATCAGGGGGAAAGAATCCCAGAGCCAGAGGCGCAATGAGAGGTGGAAGCCAGATGAGCAGTAATGTCAGTTCTGGGGTTACAACTGACAGCAAATCAGCACTCTGGCTGCAGAAAAGATCACTGACATTTTAGCTGCATGTGCAAAGGAGTGGAGCAGCAACAAGGGCTCTCGTTACGACTGCAGGTCTGGCTTGGAGGTGCACTGGAAGAGCTATATGGTAGGAGGGAGAGGGTCAGGAACAGCAGCTGCTGTGGGTAGTACTGAGATACCTCGGCAGAATGGGGCCCAGGGCTGGAGTAGCAGGGAGCTCCAGGTCAGGACGCGGGTGTTCTGGCACAGTTGTGTGTGGATACGTTTACACACAGTGTCTGGATCTAGCCAGACACTTAAACTCCTGAAGCTTAGAGAGTAGAAAAGAAGTGATGAAAGGGTTGGGATGGCTCCAGAAAGCATAAGCACTAGAAGCAGCCCTGCTTCCTCCACATGGAGATGGACACATGCTTAACCTGAACTGGGACTTCTCACGCAAATATATGCCACGTCTGCCAAAACAAATGGATCTGAAAGGAAAACAACTAGTGCGTGTCAGGCAATTCCTGCCTTCAGAGTCAGATGTGGAGCATGTGTTCTGATGCCTCTCTCACTCAGAGAGCAGGGGGTTGCAAAGCTCTGGGTTTCAAGGCATTCAGTGCTGGTTTGCTCTACTGGTCAGAAAGAGAAACGAGCACACTCAGAACTCCCAGAAAAGGCCTCTGCAGGGACTCTTCCTTACCTTCCTCTTCTCATAATCCAAGAATTTGTTCTGAAAAGTAAATGAAATCATTAGGAGAGAGGTATTTAATCAGGGGAACCACATTCTCTAAGTAATGTTAGGCCACTCCGTTTCCTCTTCCTCAACTGAGGCTATGTCTACATCAGGGGTCGGCAACCTATGGCACGCATGCCACCTTTTTTCATGGCACGCAGGACGGGCTGAGCTGCTGAGCCACCAGGGCCGCCCAGAGGATTCAGGGGGCCTGGGGCAAAGCAATTTCGGGGGCCCCTTCCATAAAAAAAGTTGAAATACTATAGGAGGCCCCTGTGGGGCCTGGGGCAAATTGCCCCACTTGCCCCCCCTCTCGGCGGCCCTGCCACTTAGACCTGATTATCAGTGATTTCAGTGGTCACTTAACAAAACAAAAGACTATCTATGGAGCGTAATCAGCTCTGTCTTTAAACAGTGGAAAGGGGCAGGTCAAATAGTACCTGTGACTCAGGCAGACCAGCAAGCAAAACACCTGTCCCCACCCTCTCTCTTGATGTTCTCAATCAGCACAGGCTAATTACAGTTCTATTGCCTTTTACTTGTAAAATAAGAACAACCATTCCCACCTCCCTCACCCCCGGCATTCAAGTGATTTGTAACCCAACCCAGCCAAAATCTATCACTTGGGCAACACAGATCTGTTTGCTGGATACCTAGGTAGATTAGGTGTGAATGTAAATAAAATCTGGTCCTGAAGCCTTTCCCCCAGTCCCCAGCTCATCACTTGCTGTCAGGGAGAGCTCATTTAGACTTTGCTTACAAATCATAACTTGGCCAATGTCACCGAATGAATGCACTGGCATCGTCATAAAAACAAAAGATGTATAAGGAAGCTAGTCTATGTTCATACTTTTCAAATCTATTATACTTTTCAGATACATGTATTTTATCATACACTTTATATGCTTTTAAAGTATGTATTAATGTCTCAATTTCAATTCAAATTTCCAAACAATCACTAAATTGGCAACATTGCAACATAAATTAATTCACGAAACTGGGTGGAGGGGTGTTTGGGGAAATGTTGGTGGGGTGTAGGGGGTGTGTGTAGGGAAATCCCTGAACCACTCTAAACATAGAAGGCTTCATGTTGTGTGGACACATTTTCATCTTGGCCATTTCAGAAACAGAGGCAAAGGATTTCCCCACCCCTCTTCACTGGGACAGCCCTGGATTCTTTTTGGATTTCCTTTCTAGTAAATACTGAGAGTACAGGAAAGTGAAATGTAGTGAGTGCAGGACAACTTTTAATTTGGCAATTCATGACTGGAATCCAAGCCATGTCGGTTCAGCCATGGTCTCAGCAGCCAGATTAGTTTTAGATCATGCAGACTTCAGATTTGGATATTGGACCAGTGATGTCTATTGTGCTTGGACAGTTCTAGTTTAATGTGCCTAAGTACACTTTTGCATGATCTTACTGGCCCAGTGAAGGGATCTGGTAAGTCAGAAATATGTTAACAACTGGTAAACAGACAATTACAAAAATATATAATTAACCAATAACCAGAGTCCCAAAGGTGGACTGTCATAACAGCTATCCTGCCCTTCAACATCTTTTTGTTGTTAAAAAAAAATCATTTAAAAAGATTACATGGGAAAATATAATGAAAAGAATAAAAAGCAAGTATCTTGAACTCATCTTGATATCCCCAGATAATTTTGCATGCCATGTAATCATATGCTGATCTCTGGCCACTGTAATACTCTACGCATTTTACAACAGCAAGAGGTAAGCTGCAGTACTGAGCCACAAATCTCAATGTTCTTGTGTCAAAAAGGAAATGGAAAAGTATAATTTAACATGACTTCTTTAGTCCTGAAAAGCAGACCTCATTCTCTCTCTTCCCAGGAGGAAGCAGGAGGAGCAACCATTCTCACTGCCAGATCCCTGCACCACATCAAGGCATCATCTTACCTAACTAGCCCCTGGCAACCTAACTTCTACACCTTGTTAAAAAGAACTCCTATTTGAAAATATATTGCATAATAAATAAATAATACATGTAAAGATAAATAAATGTAAGCATAATAAAGCTCAAAGATAGGGCAACAAGTACTCCTGTTCTTTTTGCAGATACAGACTAACCTGGCTGCTACTCTGAAACCTGGCACAAATAGGGTGGCCAGATCAGAGCAGTAAAATAGGACCCACCCCCTCCCCACTCGGCCCCACCATCACACCGTCTTCACGCCCTAGTCCTCACTGACTTGCTGCGTCCCTCCTAGTCAGTCCCCCACCATAACTCACCTCCTTTCACTTTCTCCCTCCCCTGCCAGAAACCTCTATGCCTGCCCCTAGAACCCCTGCTGGCTCACTGCTTGCCTCTTTGTCCACCTGCCACTTGCCCACCCGCTCGCCCCCGACTTGCCGCTGCACCCCCCCCCGAGCATATAACCTCATTCAAAGACCAGGGGTCACTATATTACTGCACACAGCAATCAAGGGGGTCACTATATTACTGCACACAGCAATCAATCAGTGCAGTTGTAGGTAAATCTCTGCATTATGCACTTTTGTATAACTTTTTACATGACTTTGTATTGAACCTTGGTAATATGTTATAGTGGGCCCCAAGGTAGAATAATTAAGGTAAAAGAAAAATGTCTCATTGCTAGAAGTAGAATGAGATCTTTCCTCCACTTTGTAATCAATTGCCCTATTGAATGAATGAGGTGTGAATGAGGAGGTGTGGAAGGCAGGCACCTCCAGACAGCTGCAAACCCTGGAGAGGGACTGGGAGCCAGACCCCCAGACCAAGGAGCTTTGCCTAGGGCTGAGTGGGACAGAGTCTGGGTGCTGGGTGCAGTCCCTGGGCTGGGGTACGGGGGTGGGACCCCAGTGAGAACAGCAGGCTGGAAGACTAGACTGAACCCACCACCCAGCCTAGTCCATCCCAGAGCCCAGGACTGAGAGGAATGTGCCCCTACCCCCAGGCCACCTGCTTCCACTCCTGGCCTCTCCCAGCACTGCTAGTGATTTCTGTGTGGCTGCATCAGGTGGGATTTCAAGTGGACCCCTGTCACGGAGTCCCCGGGCGATGCTCTGGAACTGCTCCCCAACCCACTAAGCCAGTCAGGACTTTGGGGAGCCTCCTCTCCCTTGGAGCAGACTTGTTCAGGGCAAGAAGCTCACACGTCTTCACCTCCTGGGTCTCTCCTTGGAGCATTCAGCATCCTCTGCCCCTCCGTGTGCTTCCCACAGCGAGCCCACCCAGGCGGGGTCCTGGGGAAGCCACAGGGTTCTGCACCCCCCACTTTGCAGTCAGACGTGACTCTTTAGCAGCCAATAACACAGAGGTTTATTCGATGACAGGAACAGGGTCTAAAACAGAGCTTGTAGATACAGCGAACCGGACCCTCGGCCGGGTCCATTCTGGGGGGCAGTGAGCCAGACCCTCATGTCTGCACTTCACTCCTCGTCCCGCCAGCCAGCCCAGACTCAACACCCCCTCCAGCCCCTCCTCTCTGCTCAGTTCCTTTCCCGGGCCAGGAGGTCACCTGATCTCTTTGTCTCCAACACCTTCAGTTGGCATCTTTGCAGAGGAGGGGCCCAGGCCATCAGTTGCTAGGAGACAGAGTGCCAGGCATTTATGCACTGGCCCTTCGCTCTGCAGCAATTATCACACACCCTTATCCCACCACCTAGATACTTAGAACTGCCAGGGGACACTGAGGCACCAACACAGTATTCAGAGCAAACATTAAGAACAGTCCCAGTTCATCACAATCCTCAACCCTCTGCTAAATTCACCCCTGTTTTGCGACCACTCCCCCCCCGCAAGCCGTCTATTTTATTGTTGCAGGGCAAATGAAGGAGCCATAGTTTAATGGAAATTTTCAGCCCCTACAGCGGTCTTGCAGCAGGGGTGCAGGGAAAAACAGAGTTGATGGGAAGGGAACTGGTTTGGATAGGAGCCCCAGTCCCTTCCTTTCCAAAATAATTTGGAAAGGGAATAGATTATGCCGTGCCTCAGTTTCCCCTTCTGCAGGGAGATGGAGGGAGAATAAAAGTCTCAGCCTGCCGTGCCACATATTGCAGACCGGGGGCTTTTTTCCCTGGGTTACATATATACAACATGATCCAACTTTAGTTCTGAAACAGACCCAGGCAGGCACAAACTCACCCTCAAACAGCAACACCCTGAAAACCACAACACCCCCCCAATATTACAAACCTAGGGGGAATCACAGGGTCAAACACTCACGGTTGGAAGTCCCAGCAGCTGTTCAGGTGAGTGAGTGAGGTCACTGAAGAGATTATTGCTGTCTCACACCGGACCAGAAGCTCAGTACTGTCTCTTCCAGGTGAGTGAGTGCTCAGTGCTGGGGGGAGGGGACAGGAGAAGAAAGGCTACGGCTTGCAGCCTCTCTCCCCCGGCTCCTGACCTGCACTCAGCCGCTTGACCAGAGGCAGAGCCAGCGTCTCTGGTTGCCTAGCAGCAGCAACAGCTGCTGCTTCCCAGAGACAGCGGGCGCTGGCCGGGGCCCCGTCAGGCTGCGGGGCCCGGGGCAAATTGCCCCACTTGCCCCCCCCTCTGGGCGGCCCTGGAGCCCACTGCCACTCTGGGGTTCCCGCTGCTGGCCTCTTGCCAGCCAGGGTCCCACTCAGCACCTGTTGCTGGCCTGGGGGAAGGAACCCCAGGCTGGCAGCGGGCTGAGACCCCAGCTGGCAAGGAGCTGGTGGTGGAAACCCCAGAGCGGTGGCGGGCCGAGCTGCTCAGCCTGCCCCGGCTCTGGGATTCCCGCTGCTGGCCCCTTGCCAGCCGGGGTCCTCCCCCCGAGCCCCACTCAGCACCAGCTGCTGCCTGGGGGAAGGAACCCCTGGCTGGCGGCGGGCTGAGACCCAGCTGGCAAGGAGCCAGCAGCAGAAACCCCAGAGCAGTGGTGGGCTGAGCTGCTCAGCCCACTGCAGCTCTGGGGTTCCCACTGGTGGCCCCTTGCCAGCCAGGGTCCCACGCAGCACCCGCTGCTGGCCTGGCGGAAAGAAACCCAGGCTGACAGTGGGCTGAGACCCCAGCTGGCAGGAGCCAGTGGTGGAAAACCCAGAGCTCTGGCGGTCAGCCCCCTGCTGCTCTGGGGTTCTGGCTGCTGGCCCTTTGCCAGCAGGGGTCTCCTCAGCCCCACTCATCTTGCTTCCAGTTGGAGTTCCAGCACAGGCCCTCTGCCAGACAGGGTCCAGGCTTCCAGCCCTGCTCAGCCCTACCAGCCGCCAGCTCCACTCAGCTCAGCTGCGGATCAGGGGTTCCAGCCACTGACCTTCTGCCAGCCAGTTATCAACTTATAACTCAGAAACCTGTTTGCAGCTTAAAGTATCTAAATAGGTGCCACTAGACATTGGAAAACTCAGCAAGGAAAAGCAAGGACAAGGATCACATTAAACTAATAAGATCTGAATTTTAATTTAATTTTAAATAAAGCTTCTGAAACATTTTGAAAACCTTGTTTGCTTTACATATAACAGTAGTTTAGTTATATGTTATAGACTTATAGAGAGACCTTCTAAAAAATGTTCAAATGTATTCCTGGCATTTGAAGCCTTAAATTAGAGAGTATACATGAAGACTCGGCACACCGCTGCTGAAAGGTTGCCGACCCCTGCTCTACACTATCACTTAATCAGTATAACTTATGTCACTCAGGGGTGTGAATACTCTCCCCTCAAGTGGCATAAGTTATACCAATGTAAGCGCCGGTATGGACAGCGCTATGTTGGCAGGAAAGCTTCTCCCACCAACACAGCTACTGTCGCTTGCTGGAGATGGCTTAATTAGAGAGGGGCTATCCTGGAGATTTTACAGCGGCGCCACTGTAAGCTCTCTAGTGTAGACATGGCCTGAGGCCATGTCTACACTTGTTAGGTTGACACAGCTATAGTGTTTCACACTTGTGAACTCTGTAGCTACACCAACCTAACCCCTGGGGTAGATGCAGCTAGGCTGATGGCAGAATGCTTCTGTCCACCTAGCTACTGCTGCTCAGGGGTGTGGATTACCTACAGACAGAAAAACCCTTCACTGCTGTAGGAGGAAGCAGCATAGCTGCTGCTGTAGCACAGACATGGCCTGACAATCTGTTAAATCTGATTAAAGAGGAAATGGTTTAACCCACAGTCACTGTTCTGAGAGCGCGCTGCCCCTGCCCAGCCACACTTGGGACAAGTGCCCATCCCAGCCAGGTGCCACTGAGATTCAGAACCTGGTGGAAAGCAGCATGCTCTGGGGCCTCTGAAGATTCAGGGCCAAGCCTGTAAGGCAGGGGAAGGCGGCACGCAAGCTGATTTTCAGTGGCACTCACACTGCCCGGGTCCTGGCTCTGCATTTTAATTTAATTTTAAATGAAGCTTCTTAAAACATTTTAAAAACCTTATTTACTTTACATACAACAATAATTTAGTTATATATTAAAGACATAGAAAGAGACCTTCTAAAAAACATTAAAATATATTACCGGCACGCAAAACCTTAAATTAGAGCAGGGGACGGCAACCTTTCAGAAGTGGTGTGCCGAGTCTTCATTTATTCACTCTAATTTAAGGTTTCGCGTGCTGGTAATACATTTTAATGTTTTTTAGAAGGTCTCTCTCTATAAGTCTCTATATTATATAACTAAACTAGTGTTGTATTGTAAAATAAACGAGGTTTTCAAAATGTTTAAGAAGCTTCATTTAAAATGAAATTAAAATGTTGATCTTACGCTGCCGGCCTGCTCAGCCCGCTGCTG